>NW_006800052.1:461533-503470 GCF_000485575.1 Poecilia formosa | reverse complement strand
TATCTATCTATCTATCTATCTATCTATCTATCTATCTATCTATCTATCTATCTATCTGATCATTTCTGATAATTTATTTATTTATTTATTCATTCATTCATTTATTTATTTTTAGTACGGACAGTCAGCCACGCAGCACCGTTGGCACTGAACACTCTCCACCGGCGGCACCACACGCGCCACATGGCACATCATTTCAGCACCACGAACAGCTCCGCTGGCGGACTGAAGAGTAATGCATTATTGAAAGCCTATATCAAACAGCTCTGGGGTGCTGTCTCTCTGCACAAGGGTCTGTGGATGAAGTCGGACTGTCTGCCTTCACAATAGCCTCTAATATGTTAATGGCCGTAGGGGATGCCTGAGGTACCGTCCCCAGCTGCCTCGCCTACCATATGTCAAGCCGTTACGACAGAGCCCTCTATTAATCAGTTGGGGATATTTCATCGATGGCCTCGGCGATATCATAACCCTTAAAGCTCCATCAATACTGCACCTCGCATCGTCACCTGATCTCAGGTATTCATAATACAGACCTGAGACAGACAGAGAGAGAGAAAAAAAAAAGAAAAAAAAAAAGAAAAAGAAAAAAAGGCCTTCTCTTCCCCTTTGCATGTCTGGATCGTTCAAGTACCTTAAACTCTTCCCACCGTGTTACTTCCCGTGATGCTTTGGTCGTGCTTCTTGGGCCACAGAAAACTGGTTTCACATTATTATTATTATTATTATTATTATTATTATTATTATTATTATTATTATTATTATTATTATTATTATTATTATTATTATTATTCACCATATAGGCAAATTTCGCCCATATTAATCACATCTTCTGCTTCCGCCTTTGTATCCTTGCGTAGGCCGTGATGGATTAATCGTGGAGCCTTCCAAAGGATCCCATAACTTAATTCCTGCAGGCTACTAGTCAGGGGAGTAATTAATCTATACCGCGGATGTAAATAAAAGGAAATTGGATTCCTGACAGACGAAATGAGCGAGTCTCTGACACCACCTCGGCAAATAATGATTTCGCCACGTTATGGTTACGCGGGGCGCTTAGATTTACGAGCGTACGAGTTTTTACTATGGCTCTGAGCGGAAGAAAGTGAGCCTACTCTAATCGCAGCTGTTAGGCACCCAGGTTAAGATGGATTAGATCATTATAATTACAAGATGACGCGCTGAAGGTAAAAGGGAAGGAGGGTTGGGGGTGGGGGGGATGCTTACAATTGACGTTTTGTTCGGTTATTTGTTTAATCTGAACTCATTTTTGTTTTTGATATTATTCTAGGCCAGCTTATGAATTTTCTTCAAAAATAAATAATAAAAAGAGAAGCCTCAGATGGCTCAGTTGATCTAACAATGCGCGCTAAGGTTGGCCTTTGGACGGAAATGTCAAACCTGGGATGCGGATGGGTAGATCCCCCAGATCTGCACTCATTTCCCACTCATATTTGCTCAGTAATCCGCCGTGGCAGCCCTTCATCGCCGGGGACCCGGTTTGAGAGGCGGTGCTGTTGACACAGGGGTATATTTCAATCACAGAGGGTTCAGAGTCAGACGCACAACTTATTTGTCTAATAAATCCGTCATTTAGTAAGAAAAATATTTGATCTTGAGGGGCTGACCTCTTGTCATGTAGCGAATGAGAGATAAAAATGGATATGGACGCATCAAGGATATGCAGGTCGCCTTCATAACAAAAAAGGGGAAAAAAAAAACTATTTAAATTTGTATTAGTGTGGAGCACAAAAGTCCTATTGTGGGTGTAGTTGTTTAGATGACGGGTCAAAAAGTTGCAGGGAAGCAAAAGAATAGGCGACGTGATGGGAACAGTTCAAACTTGCAGAGGTGGTGACTTTTTTGTATTTGGAAATAAATTAACGACTAAGATTGGCAGTCTATAGAAGCGAAATTTGATACTTCGGTTCTTTGCTCTGTGGATTTCAATACGTACTTCAATTGGGACTGATAATAATAATAATAATAATAATAATAATAATAATAATAATAATAATAATAATAATAATTGTACACTAGCTGTGGTAGTTGACAACTTTATGAGATTTACAAATTATAATTTATAAAAAAACAAACAAACAAAAAAACAGGGATAAACCCCTACATCCTCTTTTTTCATTTTGCTCTTCCCAAAAGATCTATTTATAATTACATTTATTTTGTCACAAAAACAAACAAACAAACAAACAAACAAACAAACAAACAAACAAACAAACACAAAAACTCTTGTCAAAGTTGGAAAAGGTTCCAAAATCAATACTTATGTAGCAACCAACCACAAACTGAGTATTAATCAATGAGCCATGATCACCCATTCAGTTCTGTTTTGTGTCACATCTTTGCACCATGCAGATAATTAGTAGGGTACCTATAAACTCGACCCACAAGATACCTGTTGGAAATGTACACAACATTCTTTCACAATGGCCCAATTGTCAAGTTTAGTCCAAATAAAAACTAAAATAAAAAATACAAATCTGGAAATATGCACGGTTTAACCTTCGTACAGTTGTTTGAAGTCACCGCTTGACAACTAAACTGATAAAGTGCGACACTAAAACATCAAAACACTTGTCAGTGTCTTCACGTGATCATGGCGGGATGTTTCAACTCGTTCTCAAATCACGTCCCGCCACCTAAATGTCACTTTATGCTAAACCTGCCTCACTTCCTAAATGTCACTTATTTCCCAGTCCTTGCCTTCAAAGAGCCGCCACGGCCCCGGGCGGAGTGCTCTTTGAACCCTGCTCCCTTTCGTCATTACTCGCACGTGTATCAGCAGGTAGGCGCGCGAGACAAGAGAGGGGC
Organism: Poecilia formosa; assembly: GCF_000485575.1. Taxonomy (NCBI): domain Eukaryota; kingdom Metazoa; phylum Chordata; class Actinopteri; order Cyprinodontiformes; family Poeciliidae; genus Poecilia; species Poecilia formosa. Next base: position 500,641 of record NW_006800052.1, on the reverse strand, counting down.
GAGCGACCGGAAACATACGGAGGGTACCAGGGGGAACATGCCATATTAGGAGACCCAACGTCAGCGTCATCGACGTAAACTCAAGAGAAGCGACAGGAGTTTTAAACTAATGTTTTGTTTAGTGTGAATTTACAGATTTGTTTTTTAGAAAATACTTTACTCAAAATAATAATACAAAAAATAAAATAAAATAATACAATGTAGGACAGGAACTTTAGTTCTCTGTCTAGGAGAGTCAGGCTCAGTAAGGTTAACCAAAGGTGAATACCTCTTCAAAGTTCATAATTCTTTAAAACGCACATTCTATTGATTCTAACCTTGACTACATAAGCTAAACCCAAATCTTACAATAAGTATGCACAATACTTTAAAACAAAAATAATGTATGTACAAGAGAAAGGCCTTATTCTTTTTTTATATTGCAAAATAATTTTTCTCTTCTTTATTTGCAAAATGTAAAATAAGAAGTTAATGCTTGGAGCGGTGATTTGTGCAGAGAATGAATAAATTAGTTTTTTCTACCTCCACGACGACTTTGTTTCTGACCTGTTTATGTCGCTGTCCTTTGTGCTGAAGTGCTTTGCATAGTCCTTTTGGGATAATCTCCAGTATGTTTCCACTTAATAAACTTTGTTTTAGCTTCTACTATCAACTTTTCCATTTGTACCTTTACGTACACCATTGAACCATCAAAATCATAATTACAGGTGTTTCGGAATCTAGGTGCTTCATCCATAACTGGTTCTGCGTGGTTTGCTTTGCACATATTTAAGGTCTAGACTTCCGTGTGGTGGGGAAATGTAGGGGCATTTCATGTTGCTGACAGGGGCCAGGTCCCCATCGGAGAGATATTCAATATCTTCCTCTGTACACACGGACTTCGATAATGAGGAGGGTGTCGGCCACCATTTGCCCGCCGCCACGCCATCAAATATTCATCACTGTTGATTAAACAGCCGGCAGCTGCCGATCGGCCGGGTGTCAAGTTTGTATCCAGCTACCTCTGCATACATTCAACCAGAATACAATACACTGGGCCCCCGAAACGCTCGCTGAAATCGCACATAAGTTCACCGAGTGTCTAGGCTACGAGTAGCCCGTGAACGCGTCTGTGGAGGGGTGAGAGGTTTGCGAGGTGAACTTCGCATGCTCTCTCAAAATAAACCGAGGCTTAAGCGGACATTTACGTTTACATCCCTTGACTATCAGCTAAAATGACAGAAAGAAAAATATATGTGTGTGAGTGGATGTGTGAGAGGTTACTGTGAGGCACCGTAAATATTTCATGAGTTGTTAGAGGTTGGGGTAGACAGGGAGGACTGCCCGGGAAGGTTGGTTCAACTCATTTGCTGAACTCGAAGCATACAGGGGAACAAATGTTGATGCTCTCTCTCTCTCTCTCTCTCTCTCTCTCTCTCTTTCTCCCTTTCTCTCTCAATGTTACGCACGCGCACGCACGCACGCACACACACACTGAAAATCTGAAATCTGTTAAAGTAGTGGAGCAGCAGCGATCGTGAGATTTATTTTTAGCCCCTCTTGTTCTGATACTATTCTAAAGATGCAATATTCAATCACAACGGGGCAGAAGTCTAATTGTATCAAACTCTGGAACTATAACTTTTTAAATACATTTTCACGGAAACATAATGGCTAAATTAACCGGCTTCATCCAGCTTCACAAAACCCACAAAACACAGTTTTTATGAACATTTTCATTCTCCATTCTTTAATAGTCCCCAGTCTTTTCAACTAGACCAAACACAGAAACAAACACCTCAGCACATTTTATATTCTGGACGATTTAAACTTTACAGATTAGATCGTCCAACTAAATATCTTTAACTTTTTTTCTCCATCGCTAAAGTAGAAATCTGAAACTCTGTCTGAAGCTAACATCCACAGTCAACTATTTTCTCTTTTATTATTATTATTATTTTTTGTTTGCATGATCCTAGTTTATAAATGTCATAAAATTTCAAGTACCAGAAGGGTGAGAGCTATTGAAACTCCAGTTATCCAGAATAATCACTTTTCACATTGGTATACAAAAATAAATCCCAAAAAAGTAGCATATTCACAAGCAGAAAACCTTTTGACAGTGAGCTTGATGAAGAGTTTTTTTTTAACTTTGTATCTTAGAGTTTAAGAAAAAACAACAACCTTAAAACCATGAAAGAATGAAGCAAACAAATCTCATTTGCCATTTCCGTTGGTTTTCAAAGCAGATAAAAATGATAAAACACCCACTAAAAAAGGAATACTTTGATTAATGTCTACCCGAAATAAGGCGGCTCAACAAGGCTCAACATATTGAAGTATGTCACTGTTCATGGCTTTAAACAAATAAATGCTTGTTTTCTTGGTCAAATATACAATTTGCCCAATAGAAGTGTAGCCACTTATTGGTGACACTGAAAAATGACATAGCAAGCACTTTAGTTACAAACATTGGTGGAGCTTCATGACAGTGGACACAGGTGTCCCCTCTACCATCTAAAACACTCTGCATTTAAAACACATTTTACTCTACAATATTGAAATGTTTTGAGTCTCTTTGAGGGAATAAACAAACCAAGGCTGATGGATAATGACGCAACATGTTCATACCTCAACAAATAGCTTGACAAATTATGGAGACTATTTGACTGCAGATGCTGACTACTTTACTCCTCTTCCATCCACCATTGTGGGTAGCAGTAACCTGAAGTGTCTTTTTTGGAACCAAAGTCCATCTTGTTTTGAGAAAACTAACCTCAGATGAACTTGTGAGGCTTGGGTTGACTGACAGTGTCCCTAGAATAACATCTTGAAAGCTTCATTATCGCTGAGCAGTTTTACATGGACATGTGGAAAGAAGTGAGACTTACATAGTCAATGCATGATTTCCTTTTTTTGTGACAGCTGTTTGGAGAAATGGGAGATCCGACACAAGCGGATATCAAAGAAGCAATCCCGGTCCAGAAAATACAACACATGACCTAAATGCTTGTGAAATTTTAGCATATTGGTTTGTAAATTATTGGACGTATAACATAGTTACAGAGTATTTTAAACCACTCCCTGAGGTGCTGGTTTGTTAAGTCTCCATGCTTCTGCTCTCATCTCTTCACTTCCTCTTCCTCAGTGGATAAATCACCACATTAATCTTCACTTTTCTGATTTAAATTTGAATTGCAGGGTTGGCTATCACTACTTTTAACTTGGGTGGGCATCATGTTCTGCTCTTGTACCTGGGCTAGGAACTCCAGATGGATCATCGTTCTTCTGCATTATTTGTCTGCATTTATGGACATTTTACATGTTCAGTAAATGATATTTGGGATGCTGCAAGTCAGACATCGTTTAACAGAAAAAGGAAGCATCTCAGAGTGAAAACATGGTGAAGAGCACAGCATACAGGCCATTGATTGCCTTTCTTTGATCTTGCTAGCATCTGGTTACACAGACTGGAAAATGACTCCCTAAATCTCATTGCTGGAATGCATGAATAACAAAATGAGCTTTTTGATGGACACCTTAAGAAAGTGGCACCAGTCCGCCTCTGAGCATAGAACTGAGAGATGAACTATTGGTTGCATTTCTGCAGCTAAAACATTGAATCAGACATGCGACTCTTGAATCTGTTAGCAGAACAAAAACAGGTACAAAAACTCCTTCAACAACATTCTCTACATCCAACAGATGTTGCAGCTGCCTTGCATCACTATCACACAATGCACTGGGTTATAACTATGATCACACCCAAGAGACTCCACTGAGTGCCTCCAGGATCTCATGTTAGGTTTCAGCCATTCCTTGACATCTTTCATCAATACCACATGTTCTGACAATGATTATGATGTCCTCAGTGGCCTGGCTTCACACCTTGCAGGTCACACGGTGGTGAAATCAGCTCTGCTGCTTATTACTCAGGGGACCTCATCGGCTCCTCAGAAGACTGACAGCTTTGACAGGTGGAGCTGGAGTCGGCTTTGACAAACTACTGATTAGGCTGTCACTCCGAATAGAGGAAAGCCAAGAACTATGTAAAACTCATTCACTTACTCACTCACTCACTCGCTCGCTTGCTGCGAGCCAGACAGGTAGCTGAACGAATGCATCACCTCATCGAGCTGCATAGGTTGACATGGCTAATTATGCTTGAGTAATAAGCAGCAGTCACATTGATGTATCTCAGCAAGAGTTTCAAAGCACAGGCTCGGTTGCCTTAATGGAATCAATTTGTCCTTCAAACCCCTTGGAAATTGGTAAATAAAAATTGACTTGTGTTTGGATGTTGTGAGAGTGACGCCTGAACACTGTGTGCTAGTGTCGCCTGAAGCAAAAAAATTAGCGCCAAATTGTGTCACATGGCAGATTACATCCACATGTACATGATTATCAGCGGAGTGAAATAGTTCGCATTGAGAAGGGGAGGGGTGGCAGTGCAAAAAAAAAATATATATATTTTTTTTTTAAAAGTTTTTTTTCTGTACATGTCTATGTGTTATTCCCAATTATTAGAAAACCAAAATCTGGAAAGAATCAAGAAGAATTATCTGCTTAACTTCTAACAACAGTGGGAATCAGATACTAACATGTACTACATACAAATACGCTCTTTGTCTTAGTGTCATGAAATAAGATTTAGCTCAGTTATGATTGCCAACATTTCCATTTGCTCCATGCCAAAAATAATGACAGAGACTTTTTTTGAATTACATCCTGCTAATTTAAAAGTGTACCTATTCTAAAGTAACATTGTGTTTTGAACAGTTTTAGGAAAGAGCATAAAGGAATTTTGTTGATTAATTACAAAGGTTGATTAATTCTCCAATGACTTTGATTGACTGCAACTCAATTTCACCTATTTGGGCAGCATACTATCTTCTCATTTGTGTATTCTAAGAATGATGCTGTCTGAAACAGTCAGGATCCAAATTTCTGCCACTTATTGACCATCGTCACATGACATAGTAGTGAGGGGAGGAGGTACAACAGTCTGGGGAGAAGGGAAGGTGAGGAGATAAAGTGTACCACTGAATAATTCAGAACAAAAACACAGAGGAAAATCAATCATGTGGCCAAATCTGGTATTAACAGCCAATTCTACTAATATTAGGAAGGATGTGTTTGAGAGAGGGTTTATGGGACGCGTCGAAGGCGTTTTGTGGATTTACTGACTCTGAACTCACTATGCTCTGATTTTATGAGTTTTAAAATAACCATCTGCTTAGAACTGTACTGCTGTCCATGTTAGACACTTTAGAGTTGCTAAGTAATTAGCACTACATTGGATTTTATAATTGCCAATCATGTACCTTTATTGGTCAATTACAGACCCTAATCAAGTGACTCAGCCAAATGTAACAGTCTTATTATTACTCAATTAAAACAAATGCTCTCTGAGGTAGGGGCTTTGAGGCAGAGAGGAACCGAGGGTGTGTGTGAGGTGTTCCCACTATATCACCAGGTAATTAATATTTTCATTAACTCTCTCTCTCTCTCTCTCTCTTTTGAGTGCCGACCTGCTTCTGATCATTTCATTTCCCCTCCATGGGTTCGATACCGTAGTGGCTCCATAATTAGTTTGATTTACATCTGCCTCCTGTAATGAAGGAGCGAGGTCGCTCCCTCTTCTTCCCTAAGCCGAGTGCCACTGCTTTACTCGCACTCCTGCTACAGCCAATAAATTCGCGGGGTTGGACATGGAAGGAATAGGCTTCAGTGTACAGAGACGGCTCATGAACAAGAAACAGAGACTTGGTTTATGAAAAATTCACGGCCAGGTCTTTGAGGGATTGTGGAAGGGCTTGTGTAGGGAAACGTTGCTTATTAATGATTGAAGTCGACATGGATGGTTCTTTTTCTGGCTGAAAACCGAAGAGTCCTACAAGGTGCTGCGTAGGAACCACTGGGATTAGGAGCAGTGTTGTCACAGATGAAACTACTCACTATCAAAGATCTTTTGGCTGATCTGATTTGCGTCAAACATTTATGATCAGTGTGTCAAAATATATTTGCTATAGAATAACTTAAAAAAAAAAGTACAGATAGTTCAAGGTAAAGCTCCACTTTTGGTAAGATATTGATCTCGGGTAAATGAGAGCAGATGCGATGGATTTTATTTAAACCAGCACATGCGATGCGGTCCACTGTATGAGCTCCATGACTTAAGCAGCTTTACACTCAGCAGGATAACACAGGAGAGCAGATGAATGATTTCAGCATTAATAATGCTCCATTGATTATTGTTCTGCTGTTTAAAGGTGAATGGCAAAGCTTTCTGAGCAGCAGGGGATGGAGAAGTCTGTGCGTCTCTGAGAAGGCCTGATTTACATTTCGGAAAGTGCACCTGATTCTCAGGGGGTTTGGCTGTCGTTTTCACTCGATACTGACGGTGAACTTTCTTTGTTGTGGAAGACTCACCAGTCCTTTTGCACACAAGCTACAATACAATTGCTGTAAATTCACATATGCTGCTGAAAACCCGTGTCCAAATCCATAGCTGTTCATTCTCCGACTATAAATACATAATAAACAAATTCAATATTCTGATTTCAATAGTTCAAGAAGGCTTTAGGTTTGTTGTTGTATAGTCTGCCCTGCAATAATGCTTTATTTTTTACTTGATATGTTATTCATAGTCACGCCTGAGTGCATTTCAGAGGGCAGGAACTTTTTCCAAAGACAGAGACAGCTTGGTCAACAACTGCTCTCCAGCCAGCTACACGTTAAGTTCGTCTCAGTGTCACAATATCTAAAAAACCCCCAAACAATTATCAGCATAATTTACAAGCAGCACCGCATAGAAATAAAAATAAAAAGTGAAGTTTGATCCTGCAGTGTCGGTTCCAAGAAGTCAACCTCAGTGTAAATATGTAAAGCAGCTTCAGCTATAAACGTAAAAAAACAAACAAACAAAGGTTCTAATCTTATTTGCTTGAAGGTCCAAAATAATTGTAGCGTAAGCACTGCATTTAATATAAGTAAACTCAAACTCATTCATAAATGAGTGCAGTAAATCCTTCATGTTGTGGCACACATCCAACTACTCCTTCACTTTATGTTGCTTTGATGCTCTTAGGGATCAAAATGCGTCAGCACACCTGCGATAAATGGTGCTAACAGGAAACACTGTGTGTCCTAGCTGCGGGTCTCATATGGAGCCAGAGGCAAGCGGGTGGAAACATAAAGATAATCTTCAGTGCCACATAAAAAGAGGAAGCCAAATTAGCAAGCTAGCCAGACAGTCCATCGCAACATCTCTCAGGCACATTTAGCCAGCAATGAATGCAGCCCTGCCTAGCATTTCCCCTTACTCAATTATTGATGGTAATTATCCCAGTGTGCTTAGTCTGCACCATAACAATATATTTTTAAACAAGAAACAAGTCACTGCACATTCTCTCAAGTGATCATTCCTGTGTTCTCTTTATTCTCCTCTCGATAAAATAATCGGTAGAGGGTTGAGTTTTCACGACGTGGAAGCAAAGCGTTGGCCCGCCGTTTGTTAAGAGTCACCGTGATAAAGGTGCTCACTAAATAGTAACATACGTTTATTTGGGAAATTATTTAAAGGTACTCAGGTGAAAAAGACAAAGAATAATGTGTGTTTGCTGCATAAAATCAGTAGTCAATACCTTATTTGTAATGAAATATTGCAAAATGACTGAATCAGTCAAACATTTTGAATAAGAAAATCATCTGAAAAACAGCAATGCTATATTTTTTGTGGCAGCTTTCCAAAATTATTTCGTGACAAAAAAAAACAACAACCATAAAACATCACATACAGCAGCTTCACCATTCCCATGCTGAATATTTACACCATCACAGTCTAAAAAAAATGTTCCCCCAACAAAAGGCATGCAAACCTTCACTTTGCTAAACATACAAGCACAACAATATAACAAAATCTAAACATCTCTCTCTCTCTCTCTCTCTCTCTCTCTCTCTTTTTTTTTTTCCTGGCTAAGATCTCGGCCTTACTGTCCTCTATTTCCCCTTCCATTTCAGTGGAAGGCCCAAGCTTGCCGTCTTCCAGCGCCGCAGGGCATGGAGCTAGCCAGCGGTGAGTTTCCATCAATTAGTGCACCCCCGCGGCCTCATGGCAGAGCCCACCTTTGACTGCGGTGAGATATTGATTAGTTCAGCTGCACTGTCAGGTCTGGAGTGTGCAGGGCCTGGTGATCCAAGGCCTTCGCCAGAGACAAGATCATGTCAGGTTTCTGACACATGTAGGCTCTCACATACACACCCGTGTGCACACGCATGGAGGTTAGCATGTGTACACATGCAGGTGCGCGCAGACGTGCGCGTCAACACATGGACACATACAAATGCAATGAAACATGCTCTCTCAGATGACTGCAAGGTGTGAGAGAGGGAAGATAAGAGGAGAAGTCCACAAGAGTTGCTTGTCAGGAGTGATGGGTGAGAACTGACAAGTGCTTGTTAGTTTTTTTTTTTTTTTTTTTTTTTTCTCCCTCTGCCCGGTAGAGTTGGTGTGAAAACAACAAGCTGCAGAGCCTCCGCACTCGCTCAACTAAGGTGCAATGCGATAATATATATCCACAGGACAACATAAACGGCCGCTGAACATGAAGTTCAAAACAAGCAACAACAAAAAAAAAGAAGAAATATTTTATTCAGGTTAGAAGTGGTAGATAGGAAGCAAAAACATCTCCTGTCAATGCATGACAGCTATTAGCCGGGCACGGACATTAGTCTGTAATGTCCAGAAACACAGTGCATCTGCATGAATGAATAGCACTTTAACTTTTCTAGTGAATGTGGCAGCAGAGTAAAAATGAAAAGCTGCTTGCCCAACCAAGAGATGAAGTTGTTTAAAGAGACCCCTGACAGTTGAAAGTACGGAAAAAATAAAAAAATAAATCTGGATCAATGCTTTCCCATGTGCATTTCAAATATTGGCAAGACCTGTATATTCATAGGATGGTATTCATTGGGCTTTTGCAGTGATGCAACCAACTGCAACTCCATAGGTATTTGCTCATCAAGAAAAAAATATTATCATCCACTCTTTGATGAGCACACCTCAGAAAATATTTCTTAAAACCATTTCAAGGCCAAGCAGAGCTACGTTTTTTTGTTGTGAACCTCAAAGACAAATTTGACTGACCACAGAAGCCTCAGTCGACAACTAGACGGGTCTGGTTTCTGCTTTTTGTGCCACGGTGACGCCAAAAACAATCACAACAGTCTCAAAGTGAGCAGGAGAACACAAACATCGAAGGGTCCAATAAAAATGAGTAAACCCAACATTATTCAAGCAACGTTACTTTTAGGAAACAGCATCGATTTTTTCTTTCAGCCCATTATTACCTAATCGGAAAACAGTTACACATGCAAATTGTTCGTTAAAAGAAAATAACTTGAGATAGGTTAAATAATAGCCTAGAGAATATCACTTAAATGTTGACAGCAGTGATAAACGCCTTAGTTTTCTGAAGCTTTTTGGTTCAGTGTCAGGGATTAAAAACAAACAACAGGTGTTCATAATATTTATATTGATTTTTATACAGCGATTTGCCCAATCTTGGAGCTGTAGATACTATTTTGAGAAAAAAAAGTTTAATGATTCATAAGTTGACTTGTTAAAATATTAATCTTTAAATGGAAAATCTAATTATGGTATCTTTGGAGAAACTGGGTTTCTATAATTAACTTTTCTTTCTGTTCACAGAGACACAACAAAAATGAGTGAACATCAGGAACCGGATGTGAATCCGTGAGATTGGACTTCATATAGTGACTCAGAGCAAAAAGCCGTTGTCTGCGTTGTTGCTCTGAAAAACAGGATGGATGTTTGGACTGTTGTGGGCAGCTGTACCTTGTGAGGAATTTTCATCCTTTTTTCCTCTTTCATATTGTTTCCAACATATTTGCAAAAAAAAAATAAAAAAATCCTGTTTTGTTATTTGTGTATATATATATATATATATATATATATATATATATATATATATATATATATATATATATAAAGATGTAATACTGTTTTTTTTATTTCGATAAAAGCAAACTTATTAGGATGCAGGATACATGTGGGCTGTTTGCTACACAAGGGCAGAAACATCACGAAACAGTGCATGTGAAAGCAACGCAGAAAGGGGAAAAACACACAAAAACACTGTCAAATGCCTGAGGTATGCTCCACTTGAACGCTAGCTGCAATTAGTCCACAACCAAATGATGTGCTGCATCTGCACTTAATGCATTTCTGTATCTAATCAGTGCGAAGGCTACGGGGGACGTGCAGCCTTCATATCCTGGTTCCCCGCTGCGTGCCCTGCACCACACCACTCTGTGCGGAGCGCAGGGATGTGTGCACCACTTCCTGTCTCCTCCCTACTTTATCCAAGCAGAACAAAGTTGCTGTTAGAGAACTGATCTCCCCCCCCGCAGTTTCTTGCTCTCTGTTGGTTAAATAAGCCATTTCACCTTCTTTTCATCCTCCTCGCTCTGCAGCTTACACGAGCCGTCAGCCCATTATGCCGAGATGTTGGGTGGTGCAGCTTCGCCTTACATGTATCAGGAGCTCATCTGAGGAGGGTTCTGGAGCTCTGTGTCATGCTGGATCTGCTCAGCAGATGTTGAAACAAATTAGGCCTTCGCCATGCTGACTTTTGCTGGAATAAATTGAATGTGATTTGCTTAGGTTTAAGTAAAACTGAGCAGTCTGTCAAAGAATATTTTTATCTTTCGTAGAAGTGATCAGAACAAGCTGTTCTTCACAACCAATAGAAAAAGAGCAACAGCTATGATTGATATAAAATCCCTTCATCCAATAAGGACAATTCCTTAAAACTGTGTGTATGGTTATTACATTTTTAGAGAAAAATTAAAACTAAACACGTTTTTTTTTTTTTTCTTCCATTTGTGTTTGGTGCAGATTTTTTAAAATAATCTCCCCGCCTGTCGTTTTCTGATAGAGGTCTAGGAAATCATGCATGTACATAAACATGGGGGGGATCATCTGGGCTGAACCGCCTGTGATTTGCAGCAACAGAATGGTGTCATTTTCCTGCCTAAAAAGCAGAGAGTCCTGCCCAAATTGATTGTGTCGCCTCATTGCTTCTGAGGCCGACACGGGGAGAGGAGTGGCCATAATTGAGAGGGAGAGTTAGCAAAACCTTAAATATATAGCAGGTGATATATCATTACCCATAGACTTGACCCCGCCTGACCCGCTCCAGCTCCCATGTGGTCTCCGGCTCGGGGCTGGCGAGCGGCAGACGGAGGGGTCTGCTGCCGCTCAAACGGCTAAATCAACAGCGTCTCGCCACGGCTCATGCCAGAGTGTTTTGCTTGAACGGTTTCATGAAAAACTAATCATCTGTTCATCATGGAGATCAAACATACGTGGGGGGGTGGGGGTGGGGGGCAATGATTAGGAAAAGCAATCTGATAAAGCTTGAGGAACCAGTAGTCCAGATATAATAATTTCAAGATTAAAAATGACTCCTCCCTGCTTCTTCTCCCTCCTCCTCATCATCATCACTCTCAGCGCTCCTGTTAGCTGTATCTAGAAAAAAAAAAGTTTTCTTGTTTGTGCTTGTTTAAAATGAAATTATTAAAGATAAAGCCATTCTTTTGAGGATTAATTCCTCTCAATTTTAATTTATTCTTTTACATCTGAGGTTGAAAATAAAAAATAAAAAAGAAATTCAGAAAGAACAAAGCAAGCGCCGTTCTTCCAGGATGAGTACTAAATTTTTTATGTCTAAATAATGCCTTTAATCTGGTGTGTGATGCTATTTCCTTCTTTCAAATGAAAACCTCATCCAGTAATTACATACCTTATTGGCATGTTGACTACAAGTGCAGAAGTATCTTGTTCTGCTTTTGAAACAAACTCATAAGAAAGACGGTGAAACAGAGGTCAAGGTAATCTTACTGCACGTCTGAACCCCTCCCCAAATCTTCCCCCACAAAACAAGCAACAATAATAATAAAAAAAAAAAACAACAAGAAAAAAACAATGAGAAAGTTTTTAAATGAGTGGACAAAAAAAAGAAAAAAAAAACAATGAGAAAGTTTTTAAATGAGTGGACAAAAGTGGAGTTGCTCCAACAAAACCATTTAAAGTTGGTCTGTGCAATGCTTCCCAGGAGATCAAAGGAGAAAAAGATGATTTATTATGAACAGGGAATCTCTCAGGCTTAAAACAATTATGTGCAGATACCCCTGAGTTACTTAAGCAAATAAAGTGAAAATAAATAGTAGCTATGTAATGTTTGATACACCCGCTGAATGTAATAACATTTTGTCATTTCCACAAAGTGGACTGGAATGAAATTAGAGGTCCCTGTAGCCTGTAATGAAATGCGGTGCCTCCCGACTAATGCAGTTTGTCATCATGTGGACATATTAATGCTCTCCTCTAACTTCCCTTTGACTGATGCTGGCTTCACATGCCAGCACGGACGTCCAGGACTCCGGCTGAAAAATTCCACACAATCCACTTTAACAATTTATACGATAAAATATGAAATGAACAGCTAAAATAAAAATGAGCAAAACTGAAGGCTGAACTGGAGATCCTCTTATGAGACATGGAATTTAATTTTTAAATGCAATACGGCCAGCCTGTTGACCTCATTTACAAATGAGCGATTCTCCCTTGTTATCAGGTTGTCACAGCACGATTTAACACTTAGAACTACAGCAAATCAGAATAAGATCCATCATCCACAGTGTTGAACCTCACCAGGTGTCATGAAAGTTACTCCAAGGGCGCGTCACCAGAATTCTGGTTTCTACCGGAAAATCTTTAAGTTCAAGTGTAGTGGGCTTATGCAGTGGTTAAAGGAAAATAGCAAGTTTACATTTAAATGATAAGTGAAAATTTTGACGTCACTTATAATTAAAGTTCAGACTTAAATCTGACTCCGAGGTTGCAGAATGATCTGATACACATGCTGATGTTCCAAAACTCTCCAGTGTGGCTGAATTAAAAACAAATAAAATTCCTCCACAGTGATGCAAAAGACTCATCGCCAGTTATAGGAAACACTTGCAAGTTGTTGCTGCCAACACAAGCACACAAGCAGTTATTAGGTTTAGGGAGGAATGACTTTTACACATTTAACCAGAGTGGTTTGGGCAGCTTTTCGCCTTGATAAATGAAATCCTCATTGGGAGACTACTCTTTGTATTTTGTTAGGTTTTATTTGTGTCTGGTTTAAATGTTTGTTTGATCATCTGAAACATGATAACTCAGGTTTAATAAAGATCAAAACAGAATAAATCTGTAATTGAGCATAAACCTCGTCACGTCACTGTGAGGAACCAAAGTGTAAATCCAAAACGAACTGTGAATAACTTGGAAAAACTAAATCTGCAACTGAATAATCTAAACAACAAAAACAAAGGGAATGACAAATGAAAACCTTGGAGTTTTTACAGTCATAGTCAATAAATTAGAATATCTGATGAAGCATATTTGTCAGATTAAAACTAACTTTTGAAAATAGTAAGTATGTATTAAACATACTTTTTATTAAGCCCACATTTCTGTATTAAAGTCATTTTATTGGTCTCATGTAATGTTCTGATCTTGAATGTGTTTTAATTTTTTCCGTAAGCAAGAAATCATTACAATTAACAGAAATAAAAGCTGTGTGAAATTAATCTATATAAATCATTTTGTTTGACAAATTGAGTTTTATCAGGACAAATCTGAGAAATCAACAACAGGCATGTGAGAACTAAGACATACAATAATTAATAAAAAATCTCATCAGAAAATTAGTTTTTTAAAAATCTCCACTTTGAAAAGTGTCACAAACTATCTCAATTTTTCTCACCAAAACACTCTTTATGTATATTAAAGCAAACTATTCTGCAGAAAATCTATTTTGCATGTTGTCCTTGTAGGACGCAGCCAAGGCCTGTGCTGAAAAAAGGAAAAATTAGAAGAGGAAAAAACAGCAACAGATGCTAAAACTAGTGTAAAATAATAATAAATAAATAAAAACACCAACAAAACTAATAAAAGAGAAACTTTAGACCTTTACTTTAGAAAGTAAACATTTGAAAGAGGCCTTAAAGTGGAAAAAAGTGTCCTAAAATTTTACAAATATGCAGCACTTATTTAAAACCTCTTTAAGTCGATGCCTGAAGAAGCAACGATACAGGTTTGGATGATAGCTTTACACATTAAATATTCAAAGGGTAATTGTACACACTGTTATTGGACTTTTTTATTGGGATGTATGTTATATTCTGCACAATATTGAAACCAGGAAGACCATTATTAGTCAAGGCAACAACTATCAGTTTTCCACATTAAAAATAAAGATGAAGTTTTGATTAAAATCCCCCCAAAATAAATAAATATTAAAATTGTAATTAATCAATTTTTTGCTATTTTAGTGACAGAATATTCAAGATATTAACATTTGTGCATGGCACTAAAAAAAGCGACATCCTAAAATATAATAATGATAATTTACAGGTTTTTTTTCTGCCACTCAGCATTACAAGCCTTATTTTCTGAGGACGCAGCTGATAGAAACTTGCTCTCCACCAGAGATGGTGATCAAATGGACCACTGGGTGTCCCTCTGGGGCCAAAAAAGAAGAAATACGGTCGTGTCACAGCAGAGTACACAAATACAAATCCCCAAAGCTGCAGTATCTGTCGCACTTCTATTGCATTAGCGCTCATTACAAACGCAATACCTCAGGGCGAAAACTTGCAAATACACATTTTCAACTTTGCCTGCGCTTGTGTTCTACATTATAGCTAACCTTGAGTGCTCCTCTGGTGGCAATAAGTCCATTTATTGTTACCGTTAGGCAAAAAGAATACCACAGATAAGGCTTAGTGTGTCTAATTTTACTGTCACCCCTAAAAGCCAGATTAGGAGGGAAAAGGGAGGTCATTATTTTGTGCTGGGGAGGCGTTGGTTAATCTATGAATAATGTTATGGGTGAGGGTGAAGGGATGTGCAAAGGAGGGGTATTTAGGTGGAGGGGTGCTTAGATTGTGTTGTCTGGCAGCTCATCTATATTTTATGCTGCCACTCAGAGAAATGAAACAGGAGCCGCCCGGAACAAGGGGGGGCCCTCTGACACTTCAAAGGGAAGTCCTATGGGTGGCTTCTTATTGAAGCTAGGCCTATACCAATGCAGACCCACATACGTAACCCCCACCAACCCATGCTGTGACGCTGCTGGGGCCTCATTAACCCTTAAACAGACTTATGAGGCGTGCAGCGATGCAGTGCCTAATTACTCCTCTAACACACTGGGAGAAATGCTCCCAATTTGACACATAAACTAAACAACACCCATCTTATTTGCTGGTTGTGCTGATCTGGGATGCTCCAAAGAGCAAGCGAGCAACGGATTGAAAACCAAGAGTTTTCTTAGCGATTGGCAGTGGCAGAAGCTTCCTTCCCCTTCTCTCCGTGCTCCCACTCTACAGTCATACAATAGCTGTGCTTCATGATTTGTGAAACCTGACAATGATAATGAGGGGAAAAGAAAGATGAAAGAGGAGGAAAGATAAGGGACACCGGATGAGGGGAAAACAGGCACATATCAAAAGAAAGGGTCTAATTGAGGTAACACAGGCAGCCAAATCCTCAGCTTCATTTGCATAAAGCAGCGCAGCTTCATTTGGCCATCTCTAACGACGCTAATGTCTTAACAAATTAATTTTGCTAATTAGGCACGCCCAGTGGAACTCACCAGCAGATTAAGCAGATTAAACAAACAGACGCTTATTACCCCTGGGCGCCCTGAGAGGTGCATTTCTATGGGTATGATTGTCGTGCTGTATGCTCTGTACGCTACACATCTTACATTGTGTGACTGGTACCATCTAAGAGGGATGTGCAGGTCCGAATCTAACAGTTTCTGTCAGCTGCTGGATACCTGCTGATACACAATAAAACAACAAAACTGTTTACAAAATAGCTAAAAAGGTTGATATTACCACTTCAGGGGCATAAATGTTTTAATTTCATTACGTAATTCATAAATATTTCAAGTGTTAGGGTAGTGGATCTTTTGTAAAAGAGCTAGGAAGATGTCATTTAAAATTCGATGTAATCAACTGCATGTTTTAGGCAATTGTTGCTACTTTGTAATCAAATTAACATCCTTTTTGTCAAAATTTAAAATGTTTATCTTTTCCCTTAAATCTTTTAAGCAATAAAGTTCTTTATTGTTTTTTACATTTTAAACCATGTTTCATTTTTTGCGCTCTATCATTCTGAAAGCCCTTTGTGGTTTTAATCCGTGAAATGTGCTATAAAGTAATACTCACTTACTTAACTATATTTTGTAACACATGGAGCAAATATTATTGCCATTTCGCTTTTAAACTGCGCTGTTGAACATCCAAACTAATTGAAATGCTTGTTCACCTTCTCTCCTCTGGAGGTGCTGCGCCATTACACTCTGAGGGAAACGACAAGAAAGCCTCCAAAGAAGACAGGAGTGCCTTCTTCACAAAATGACGACAAAATGAGAGTGGCATCAGATTTTAGTGTTTATATGATTCCTCTTTGTCTTTGGTAAAAGGTTTTGAGCTATTTCACCTTGTAGCGTTAGACTCAAAGGTTTGTTTTTGGTTGTATTTACCTAGAATGCATTGTGCTATAGTTTGCTTCCTGCTTTTGGATCAGTTATTGTTCACTTGCATCCACATATGCATTTGAACCGCTGCAGAGTTCACTTTAATAGATTACTTCAATCACTTCTATCGGTTTTTAGACAGACCATAGTTCGCTTTTTCGCTTTTTAGACAAATGAACTAGAGTTCAATTATAGTGGACTGAACATGTCTTTCAGTAAAAAGTGTCTGAAAGTGTGTGCTTGCTTCATATTTCTTCTGTTTTTGCGTTTTATCACATATATAAGTGCTTCATGTTAGCAAACTGATTTTAATATCGGACAAGAGTTAAGTAAATACTAGAGGTGTTTTTAAAATGATCATTTACTTTACTAAAGAGCTTTCCGAAGCAACCTAAACCTGTGAAAAAAAGTATATCCTTTTTGTCTAGTAATGAAATTAATGTGATTAACCACATTTTTAGAAGCTGAATTCAGTATTATTAGTCACACACAGGCCAGATTATTTCAGAACGTATAGAAGCAAGAAGTGCTTAAATGAAATTTGCTTAACTACATGAAGTAGCATAAAAATCCAACATATTACTAAAAAAAGGTATAGATTTGCTGCAAAGCCATTGAGATCTGTCAGTTTGGAAAGGTTAAAAAGCCATTGGGACTGAAGCAAACCACGAGAGCCGTTATCCACAAATGGAAAAACCGTGGTTGCCACAGTGGACAGCATCTGAAGCTCTGCAGGTCTCTCTGTCCTCAGTCAAGGTTTGTGTGAAAGATTCAACAATAGGAAAGAGCCTGGGCAACAATGGCATAAACCACAGATGACAAAAATAACACAGGAGCCCAACCCACACTTCCCAAACAGACTCTTTACAATCCTCAAGGCTTTTGATAAAACATGCTCTGTATTGCTAAGACAAACGTTTAACTTTTCTGAAGGTGTTTCCTGTTATATTTTCTGTTAGACACACAGCATTTCAGAACAAATAACATCACATCTCCCACATATGTACTTAGGTTATCCTAAACCGTATCCTTGAAATATCAACACCAGTCACTGGTGTTTTTCTTTTTACTCGATCTCCTGTCTTAACTCTGAAGTTAACAACTTCACCACCATCAGAGTCCAGCATTAACATCCCCAGTTTCCTGGCGTGCTGAAGTTTGACAGCTGCAGTCCTTTCTGGCAGTGGTGAAATGAATAGATTACGAGCAGTAATTAGTTATACAGCAAAATCAATGTGCTCTGGGGCAAGACCTGAGGCTGGGGCAGGAGGTACAGAGGCGGAGGGGGTGCATGCGTGTGTGTGTGTTTGTATGTGTGTGTGGGATGGAGAGACACAGGAAAAGAAAAAGAGAATACAAGGGGGTGTCAGGAAGCCACAAGGGAATGGAGAGAGAGAGAAAGAGGGGTTAAGGTTTGCGAAATAAAAGGACGCAGTGTTAGCTTGGCATGACTAACAATTACTGCTTGTTGAAAGATTGTCAGAGGAGAGTCTTCACAGCATGCAATATTTTATTTTATTTTTTTGTAGTTTTGGCTACCTTGTAAAAAACAAAACAAAACAAAACAAAACAAAACAAAACAAAACAAAACAAAACAACGACAACAACAGGACAATATTTTCCCCCTTTCTCAACTGAAGATATTTCAAACAACCCTGATGTTTCTTGTGCCACAGGTTTGGTGAAAAATGTAAAAATGATCACTTTCCGCAGGAATCTGTGAATAAGTAGTCCGGGAAACCGTGATTGTTTTTGTGTTTACCCAATAAACCATTTCCAATGCTTCTCTATCAGTTTTTTTTAAGCGCACATAAACTCCACAATGAGCTCTATGATTAACATTACAGTAACTCCAGAGGTTGTCAGCAACAAATTGTGAAAACTAAGACATGTCACTTTCAAGAAGAATCTTTCTACCATTGTTGAACTGTAGCTTTATTTACACATGTATGCTGCATTTAGCCAACGTCAACTGATTTAATCTTCACAAAATTTATTTGCAAGTTAGTGTAATCAATGAGGAGAGTGATGTCTACTTATCAGTTTGGGATTGATTCAGTTCATTTTATTTCAGATCATTTGAGTTCAGTTCAGCTCAGTTTAGGTACATTTCATTTCATTTCAATTCAGTTCAGTTCAATTCAAATACATTTTGTGTGATGACAAACAGCTCAAACATAAAAATAGATTTTAGCTTGCCCACAATACATGGGAACTCAGTTTGAATGTTTTCAGCTTTTGAGCATTAATTACATGAGAGGATATGTTATATACAATTTTCATTTCTATTAACCGGGTTTATTTTTCTTTTCTTTCTTTCTTTTTTTTTTTTTTACCATAAATGTACCCCTAAAGTCAGCTGCTGGTGGACAGTTAATAAAGAAACTTTTCACCCGAGTTGCAAGTTTGAAATCAACCACAAAAAGCTCAATCTTCAGATGAGCAAATCTTTGTTTGGCTCTTCGCTTACAAAGAGTATTGAGCTGCATACGTGTGGTTTGGTGTTTGAGAAGCATATTTTTTAAGGGATGTTTTAAATGGATCAAGAAATAACACACAACATGCACACAAAAGAGACGGGGGGAGAGTAAGCTGGTGTGGGATGGTGGGGTACACACCCCCACTCTGGATATGCCCTCCAGTGATGCATCCTGCTCCTTTTTTTAGTGGCAGAGTGCTGGATGACCTGCGTGTGATCTCCTTCATAATTAACATATGCTTGTTAGTCAGGGTTGGCTGGAAGCACACACACGCACACACATGCACACGCATGCACACAATTGAGTCTGATGGAGAGGAGGGAAACAGGAACTGTGAGTTATATAACACTAAGGTAAAGAGTCACTGGAACTCGCAGGTGAATCAATGCATTCCTGTCACTTACACTCACATCCCTTCAGTTTTTTACATTCTCTTTCCTTTCGCTGAAGCTCACTTATCAGCTTCAGCGCCGCAGGTAAATCTGATCAAATTTGCTCAGAAAATGACTCTGGTCCACTTTAATAGGGTCATGAATATGAAGTGCTGAATGGGCACGTGTCATATTTGTCCAATTTATCCCAACCTCATTTGGACATAATGAAGACATGCACCTAGTTCTGATTATTCTCTGTATTTCCCATGGCTCTTGACCTCCAACTGAAAAGATAAATATAATCTCCTTAACCTATCAGGATTACAGATGAAAATCGGTGTGTGTGCAAATGCCAATTTATTCCCCAGCAGGAAATCCAAAAGTGTTTAATCATTATCCCTACATCATCGACTGTCTGCGAGGTTAGAGTGCCAACTAAGACAAATTCTTCATAAAATACTGTAAATTCTTCATGAAGAAGCACAAAAATGTTAACGAGGGACAGTGAGAAAAGAACAGGACAGGAGGAGAAAAAGAAAATTGGGAAAGTGTTCACATCCAAGTACGGTTTTGCAGCTGCAAGCACAGAATTACTGTATGCATGTTTGCGTGAGTGTGCATGTGGTGGAGGGGGACGCTGTCTGGCAATGTGGAGGTGTCTAGTCGGTGTGGGAGTCAGTGTGGAAGTCTGTGTGTGCACGCGTTTGCACTCATAGCATCTCAATGACATCAAAGCGCTGTGCAAACTGAGCCCCTGGCAGCTCTTTAGAATCCCATCTCCCCGCTCTGTTTAAAGCAGGCAGGAGAGAAAGGACCCAAACTAATAAAAGAGGTGTTATTCAAAAGAGGAATAGGCTGCTCAAATGTGTGCCATGTCTGTGTGTGAGCGCAACTCAGAGAGGCCGCGAGAGGTAAAGAAGAAAGAGGAGAAAATGTGTAGAAAACCACAAAAAGATAATAGCGAGAGCAAAGGTGACAAAAGGGTAAAAAGGAACACGAGATCACAATGTTTTCCCAGAAGCCTAACATTTATCTCGCGACTTTTCATTGTTCGTTTGTGATGCTGACACAAAAAGGTTTGGTGACTGTTTGTGCAATTGTGCAAGGAGACATCCAGATTTCTCAAGCTCTGACGTTTTTGGGTGAAAGGTTGTGCTTGGTGGAGTATATATATAAAAAATAAAATTTATTTGTAACATAATTTTTGTAGCAATTTGTCTAGTTTACTCTGGTTATTAACACTCCCATTTGTCACAGTACTCCCAATTCAATTCAATTCAGTTCAATTCAATTCAATTCAATTCAATTCAATTCACATTGGTGGGATTCCGTTCAGTTGAAAAGAGCAGTGTATGCAAAAAAATCCTAGGAGTCTTTCTTTTGATTTAGATGTTAGCTACATAATATAATAATAAAACCAAGATTTTGCAAATAATAAAGAAATGCAATGGGAAAGTTTAAGTAACTGTAAGTCACAGAAAGTGCATTTCATATCTTTCATGCATTACCAGCTTTGTTAATGTTAAAGGTCAAGCTATTTTCTGGTTTGTGTTTAAATGCGTTTTTTTTTTTTTTCTGTTGCTGTTGACAGCCTGCAGACACAGCACCAAATTGTTTTATGGTTCCCAGAGTTTCATCATCATTTTTCTCTGCAATAATCATCTTTACAATACTTGGAGTTAGATTTTATTTTAACTGAATTTAATTCACCTAAGTTCCAAAGAGCAGGAACTCGTCTTGCGTCTCCTTTTAAGTAAATACAGAGCATGAAGTGAATATTTGTATTTTCATACACGATTCCAAATATATAATTTTGTAGCTGTTTATTAGTGCAAAATGTTGCAAAATGTTGTTGAGATGGAAATACGACACCCTGTTGCGCTATGTGTAATTTCTATTGATGTCTGCATTTCTATTCCACTTTCCCAACTTTTATTAATTCAAATCAAATCAATTGAAATCAATTGTCTATACAGGAAAGCCCTAACAATATCTTTTGCACTTCTATTGCTTTATAAATAATAACTGCTAATAATGTAACCATGAAGATGATAGCGTTTTTTTTTTCTACTAGTGTAAAAGAACAAGAAACATCCATTTATGTCCTGGTTTATGGGCTTTGTTATTGCTAACGGCTGTACTATATTTACACAAATTGAGGAAGTAAAAGAAAGAAACTACAAAACAATTTTGGATTTGTCAATAGTTTTTTTTTTTATTATTGTGAAGTTTTGGGTGTGAAGCGGAAATGACTGAAAATAAACTAAACTCCCTGTCCTAAATGCATTGGTCATTTCAAATAATTTTATTTATCACTTGTGTCTGAATATTTGCCAGTTTTTGGTCTTAACGGCTGCCCATTATTTGCCAAACCTGATAAGAGCTTCCAAAAAGCTGAGGTGAACATCTTCCGAGAAGTACTGCTATCCTTCTTTTCCAAAAGCTCTCACTTGAAATGCAAAGTTTGGGAAAAGTAAGGAATGAGATAGAGGAAGAGCTGCAGAGGAAACACTGCGGTTCAATTGATGCTGTAAAATGAAATAGTTTGTAAAAGGGGAAATAAATGCAGCAGTGGGCGGAAGATTCATGTGCTCAAATAAACTGGGGCTTTTGAATTTTTAATTGCAGCGGCCCTAATTATGGCCATCAGACGGTACTTCTAAACACACTCAGTGCACTTTCTCCCCATCGCTCTTTTCCCCCCAGCCTCTTCGGTTTGGCTGCGGACGAGGCCTCAGTCCGGGTGTATTTTTCCATGCCATTAATATTTGATGAAAATGGGCCAGGCTGCATCAGCTGCTCATCGCCACTAAGAACATGGCCTCCATTATGAGTCCCGTGCTTCCTTTCAGCTGCGTGCATTAGCAGAATGACAGAGCGCAACAGAAAGCACAGACGGATGTGATGTGCTAACTCATGTTCACACACATTGGTCGTGAGGGCGTGCGTGTGCGTGTGTGAGAGAGAAAGAGAGAGCTGGCTCGTCAACTATCCCTGTCGATTGATGCTATTAGATGTTGAGAAACAGTTGGGTGTGAGCTATAATTGAGCTGACACTAATAATGAAAGCAGATACTGTCTGGAAGCCCTTGGCAATATGCTAAAGATATTGATGCCTCTAATAATTCAGGGGCTCGACAGAGTGAGAAAGGATTTTTTCCCACCTTCAGATCTGGCTCAGGAAACAAGGAAATAAGATATAAAACGACTTTTAGATGTGCTACAGATTAATCTTTTAAAGTTTTTTTTTTTTTTTTCCCCCTGCAGTACCAAGTCATCGGGAAGCGCTGACAGTATATATAACAGCATGGGAGAGTTTTTGGGAGAATACCCCATTATCTAAGCAGTTAGCAGTAGAGGGCTAACATGGCGAACCTATCTGATTCGACAGCACCGGTGGTTAGCCTTCCTACACATATGTTCACACATATTTTGTTTCCATGTTATCATTCACTGGGGATTCTTGAAGACCGATGTTCAGGATTGTAAGTTTGTGTTAAGCTTTGGTCAAGGACTTCCATAATGACCAACTCAACCTTGTGACTCCTGTCAGAGAGCCAGGTCCCTTGGGGTGTGTGCATGTTTGTGTGTGTGTGTACGCATGTGGGGACAAGGGGAGGGGTTTGGGGGGGATGTCTGAGTCCTAAACCCCAAGATGAGGTGGATTATTTAAAGGCTTGCCTGTCAAAAAGATGTTATTAATCCCTGTCTTTTGCTAGCAACCCTACAGCGCTAATAAAGTGGAAACTTGTGTATCGTTGATGAATTTTCAAATCACTTGACAATTTAACAAAATCCACATCTTCTTCCTCTTCCTCTGGCTTTTCCAATTAATCATTTAAAATTATTTAAAGGGACAGAGTCCGTCACACTCATGTGGCCAGAGCCCAAAAATGTGGCTCAAATGGGAAAAGACTGATTTACAAGTTGGATTTGATGGCGCTCTAAAAAAAAAAAAAAAAATTGGGCAATTTTGAGTTGCAGCTCAGCAGTAATGCCAAATGGAAAGAGACGGGGGTTAGTAGAGTAGAAAGCCCCTGTCATCTCAAGCTCTCAGCTTGTTTGATCAACATCAAATTTTAATTTTTCTCTCAGAGTTGTGGCTGAAAGGTTGTTCTGCCCCGTGCTGCACGCGGCTCCCGTCTCCCCGAGTTTGCTGGTTGTGAGGCTAAAGCAAACCGGCGAAAACGATAGGGTGTGACACGAGCTCGCATGCAAAACCGGAGAGCTTCTAGCAGAGGAAGTCAAAAATAATTTTGCTCCTTTTATTGTATAACGTTGATCATCATGAGACGTGCTACTTCGATAAATTGCCCATTTGAGATTACCGTCTGTTAGGCACAAACGGCTGCAACATCATTAAAACAAATCCCGGACTTTTCCCGCAAATTATTATCTGCGGCAGAAAACTGCATCTATACATGTAGAAATAAAATCACCACCAGGGGAAATTTTGAACTTAATTACTTCAAAGGCTTTTCCTCAAGACAACAGCACAAAGGGTTCAGGACCCCCAAACAACTCTAAACGGGCTGCGGTCCCAACATGGTGGCTTGAATATTTCCTAATTGGATGATGGAAATCACACGGGCCTTTTGTTCAGCTTGGTGCACCGGGAACACGCCACACGCCTTTTCTCTATTTTTCATTTGCATATTCATTGAGGTATCAATTATTTATCCCTCACCACAATCACTCGCTACACTGGTACTGTACGTGCCTCCATATAAGATAACCCGGCGTGACAGGAGTTTGACTGAAAAATAATTTGGATTTGCAAAATCAATCTGTATAACAACAGATTATTTTAGTTTTATTGTGTAAAACTAAAATAAGTTGCATAATGAATTTAAACAAAAAATGTACATTAAAGTTTATAATTTAAAAAAAAATATTTAATGTAATTGATTTTTAGGTGATAAATATATTGTTTTGGTTTTACTCTTTACTTTAGCTGTTAATTATTGTGGCACATTTAGAATTTAACATGTTACATTTTTGCATTGCTTTACAGCTTTTCTCTTCTGTGCACACACTCATCCACACACACACTCACACACACACACACTCAGCCCTTAACAGCTGAACTGTTCTCCCTCAGCATGTAATATATGTTTATATTATGTGAGAACAGGACACAATATTTGAAAACCTCTCGAACAATAAACCCATATCCCCCCAAGACACATTCCTATTCACACATTATTACCCCATAAGCTGCTTTTGTTGTCATTTTGTTATTATTGTCATTATTGTAGGAAAAAGATGAGATGTGACTAATCAGAATATTATTTCAACATTGAGCCGCAACTGACTATTACAGCTGCACCTCGACCAAATATGACCTGAGGAAAAAAAAAAAAAAGAAAAAAATCATGGCCTCACCAGCCAATACACTTTCTCCTTCAACACACACATACACACACGCGCGCGCACACACACACACACACCTACTCACACACAAACACACATTCTGGGCAACACATTACAAGCCGTGGCACGGAATAGATGACCGCACTTACTTTAAATGTCCCATGAAGAAAAGTTTTCAGATTTTTTTCCCCTCCACCTCTCTCACTCCAACTCCACTGTTTCCACGAAGATGAGATAGGAGCTCTGGGAAAGTGTGCCTGCCATCGGAACCCATCCGTTAGCCTCTCTTATCAGATATCTACCGTTTCAAAAAAACAACAACAAAAAAAAGCATGTAGATCCATGTGATTTTTGTACATTTTTCCCCCCGTATGGTCCTCTACCTTGCACGGATGCAGACTGTGCTCTCTGTGCATCTGGTTGCACAAGCACAATCAATATGGAAGGGGAGAGCTATTTTATGATTGGAGAAGTTGTTGTGTTTTTGGTGGTGAAATTCATTATTTAGTATCTGAACCTTCAGCAATTCAGTATCATTTATTCATAAAGTCCCTTTTTGCCAGGAGGAAATGGATACAGCTGCAGCAGCCGAGAGAGAAAGAGAGAGCGAGAGAGAGAGAGGGAGAGGGGGAGAAGCGAGGGAGAAAGAGAGAGAGAAGTAAAGAAAGGGAACGATTGGGAGAGATGAAGGGAGAGAACATGTGTGTATGGGGGGGGTGCGAGAAGGGGTGGTGGATGGATTGATGATATTGATCAGGCAGCTCTTGAAATAAAGGCTCTATGTTTTTTTCAAGCTCTTGTGATTGACAGATAAAGAGACGAGACGGCTGGGAGGAGGAGCAGGGCCTTGAACATCACATGGTAGCACTGAGCGATTAAAGCAGATCCTCTGACAAGCGCAAGCAAGTCGGGTTCAAGCAGACTACAGAGGCAGAGGGGATGGATTGTGAGGAATCACTCGAAATGATGTTTGTTTACTTTGCAAAATCACAGGAGAAAGAAGGCAGAGGGGAAGAGTTGTTAAGTGCCGGAGCTGCGTTTGTGCTCGATGCGTCTTGCTTTGTAAATTTGTTCCAAAGAAACTGCAGCTATGGACCGTACACATGCTGACTAATATTGAAATGGCTGCTCTATCCATTGAAAAAGAGGGTTGGGGGAGGCGAGGGGGGGAGGGGGACTGCTGCAATAAAGGAAACATGTTAAAAAAAATGGAACTGTGTTTCGAGTTAGTTTGAATCTGCTGTGTGAAGCACACAACACAAAGCAGAGGAGATGTATGGAATCACTTAGCCCACAATGTTTTACCCTCCTTTTTTTCTGACAAGGAAATCTTTCTGCAACCACAGAAGAAAAAGGAAACGGCGTGCTCTTCTTTTTTTTTTTTCATTGTCTGTTTTGTATTCTGTTCGGAATAAAAGCAATTTGAGAGTCGCTCCAGCTATTGAATTATTTAGATACAACTTAGCACAAACGCTACCAACAGAAATTGATGATATCCATCTCAGTCAGGCAGTAAAGAATGAGGCGCACCTGTAGCTGCCATGGCCTTTGGCTTCAGCGATCCCACTGGCTGCCAGGACTTCCTGTTGGATGCCGTGGTTTTGTGGATTTCTTGTCTTGTTTTAGTGACAGAAGATTATTATTAAACTACCTTTGTACATTACATTCGCAACCAAAAATGAATAGCAACAAAAAATGAATAGCAACAAAAAATTATATGAATAGGACAGCAGATCTTTTTTTTTTTTGGTCTGTGGATTATTTAGAACTTTTTAAACAGATTTCACTGCAATGCCTTTGAAAAAAAACCCCAAAACAAAACAAGAAACAAAACAAAAACATGCAGATTATTCCATTAAATGTAAGTGCAGTATTTAGTGTTAGTAATCCACTCGATCACACCTTTTTCCCTGCTCTTAACTGTAGCTCCTTTGTGGGGTTTAAACCAAACTCTTAAGGCTTTGAGCTACATCAGAAGATGGTAAAAACCTTTCAGAGAATGAATTTAATTATCCTTGAATAGCTGCACAATTCCCTCGTCTGTTAATGTGAAAATATAGAAAACACAGACGTCTCAGAAACAGGATAAAAGACAAACACGGAAATTGGTGCAATTTTACAACACAAGGAGAACTAAGAAACTATTTCCACGTAGGCAACAGCTTTTTATTAAAAAGAAAACCGTAAATAGCAAATCAGAGAATTTCATGTTAGTATTGCGTTACTGCTTACTTGAACATTTCTGCCTGTCTGCCTGTCAACAAATAAAGGAACTGTCACCGCATTTGTGAATATTCCTTTTGGGTGTCGTAAAGCCCTGAGAACTATATTGTATTTATGTACTGTGAGCAGCAGCCTAAATGCAGGAAATCTGTTTGACGGTGAAACTCTATGGTTTTCATTTTCCTGAAATGACTGGCAATTTCAGTATTTCAGTCCCAGTGAACTACACAAGCGACTCGTACCGGGAGCAGTTTCTGAAAAATGTTGTCGAGGGCAGAGCTGAGTGCAGATTAGGAAGTAACTGAGACGAAGTTCACAGTTTTACATAAAAAAAGTTAGAAAAAGTGTTAGTAGAAAAGCAACACTGGCAAAAAACACAACAACAACAAATAAAAAACAACAAGCAAGCTTTGATAAGCAATGTTTATCACTTTAAATGCTATTCAGTTTTCTTTATATATATGTCAACACAAATTGTGTTGATATATAAGGAATTTTTTTTCATATATTCTCTAAGGAGATAAGTGATTACTTTCACTAATTTTGTATAAAAAATTTAACTGAAGCATTTTTTAAAATAATTTTTCCTTTCCTTTTTATGATTGAACTGAGTTAGTTAGTCATGTACTGTGTGCAGAGCACTGGGGATCCCGTCTCTTGATCAAAATGGGAAAGACGAGAGAACAGGCTGTTCAAGTGAGGCAAATGTGAATTGAAATTTATCATCTATGAAGTTAAGAAAAAAAAGCAGCTTGTCTAAACAATTACTAAGTCTGAAACAACTGG
This sequence comes from Poecilia formosa, assembly GCF_000485575.1. Lineage (NCBI taxonomy): Eukaryota > Metazoa > Chordata > Actinopteri > Cyprinodontiformes > Poeciliidae > Poecilia > Poecilia formosa. The sequence goes on along the minus strand of NW_006800052.1, from coordinate 472,807 downwards.
AGCTGCAACAAGGTTGGGTGAGGACTCAAATCTTTCTTGTCAACTTGCACAATTAGGAGGAAAGTAACAGAGTTAAATAATGGAGTTTAAAAGAAACCTCTCCAGCTCACTCTTAGAGAACTGCAGCAGTGTGTTCAGTAAGAGAAGCTCCCACCAGGGCCGGCCCATTGCATAAGTTCAAGATGAGGTTCTGCGTTGTGCCCTCAACACAGCACTGAGCTACAAAATTTTTGTACTTCTCATAAGGGATAAAAAATCTTTTTGGGAAAGGTTCAGTAATTTTTAATCAATTAGAATATGTGTTCTAAGCCCACATTTCTGTATTAAAATGTTTTTAGTGGTCTGGATGTTTTCATGATCTGTAAATGAAAAAAATATATATAAGTAACAGGAATGATAATTGCTCTTATGATTAACCTGTGCGTAGTTAATCTATATAATATGCTTCACTTTGTGAATATGAGTGTAGCATTCTAATTTGCCAAATGTGACTGAATCTCAAATGAGCTCCAAATTAGAAATAACAAATTAGAAATAACAAATACGAAAGAACGTGAAACTATATATTTATCTCAGACTAAAAAGAATTGATCAATATACTGGATCAGGCAGAGAAAGATGAATAACAGGTTGATAAATATTTTCCCTTTCATAATTTATAATGTTGCTAGTTTAGTTATACAGTACCATCTATAAGCTCAATATCCTTGTTTTATAGAAAATCTTATTTAAGGGTGGCACTTTCCAACTTTGTGCAATTTTAATTCCTGTTATGGCTGAAGGTCTGAACCATTGTTTCCCAAAAGCCCTTTCAGAGCATTAGAGCATTCATATATTAATAAATTACAGACTACACTCATTTCATTAAATTAATAGAAGGAATTGTGCATCTTTTGAATCTAAAAAAAGTGTATCTTTGTTCCACTTTATCTGCATGTTAAATAGAATCCCTTCCTTCCCCTTGACATCTTAAAAGGTTGTCCTTTGCAGATTGAGATTCACTTGATAAATGGTTATTGTTGAACCAGAGCAAAATATATATTGATCAAGAGTCATGACATAGTAGATTAATAGAGCCGTTGTTATTTTTTTTGTTCCAGCCTGTCTGCGTTTTGATGCTCAGGGGAGTCTGCTGTCTTCTTCTGATGTCATGGATGCAGAAAAGATCAGACAATAAGCTAAATAAAGACGCTCTATTAAACCAGCAATTACCTCGCAAGGCTGAAATGATTTATTGCATCTTATTGAAGGTAAGAGCCCTGTGAGTGCCACATAACTAGATTATAAATTTTAGTTTCCCCGATGACATAGCGGCAAACTGAAACACCACTTTTCTTCTTGTAAACTTTATAAGAACAGCTATTCGTCGTCCAGTAGATGCGGTTGTAACACGGACTTCATCAGTCTGAGAGAAAACAACAATACAATATCAAAAAAAAAAAAAAAAAATCCTTTGAAGATTTCCTCGAGCGGATGGGCTTCTTGCACTGGGACTACTTTCAGCTGTGCATTGACTGGCAACTCCAGAGCCAGTCATGTCAGCTGTCGATCAAACTGGGAAAGCACAAAAGTCTGGCTCCCAAACCTCCACCAGTGTGTGCGGATCGCAGTGCAGGGCTACCAGGGGCCAACAACATTAAAGTGCCTGCTTCTGCTTTATTACCAGAAAGGCACAATAGCTCTGCCTGCCAAAACCCTTGTGAATTCACATTCCCTCCTAAATTAGATGTACCTGCAGACCGATGTGATACAATTAGGAGCTGATTATTTGTAAATCAAACGATGACAGCCTGACCGTGTGGCTGTCTGGGATGTTGTGGTCCTCTGGTAGCCAATCCCCTGCCTCGGGAGAATGGTAATTGATTCCCAGGCCCCCCCTGTGGGAATGCTGCTCTGCTCGTCTCGCAAGGCGGAGATGCACAAGTGTCTCTGGTACTGGAAATTTCAATGAATACATCCATATTGTAAATTTCTCCACAGAGTTTTCAGGCAGAAAACTTTGGGGTGAAAAAAAAAAAAAGGTGGAAGGTTTTTATTGCAGTCGAGTGAGGGTGGAAAACAGAAAAATAATGCAATTAAGAGACAATAAACTTTAGCAGAAATGCATTAGGTTTTCTTTGGTGCTTTTTGGCAAGTGGCTTGACATTTAAATATGTGTTGCGTGTGGTTTTGGTAAGCGTATGTGCCGTTTCATCTGTATGTGTTTGTGGCCTGTGCCAAATCTCTGCCTTTTTCTGAAGCCTCTTTTAAAAATGTATGAGATGTTGAACCATTGTGTTTGTGTACTCACACCCTGACTTCAAAGGGTAACTGTGCATGTTAACCTTTACTTTTTAGTTTTTTATCTGAAGCACCAGCACTTGCTGTAATGTGGCATCTAGATGCAGGTTTGCCTGTCCAAGTGTTAAGCTAATAACTGATTGATCTAAGGAACTCTATGTGGACAATTAACTCCTAAAGAAAAAGCCACATGTTAATGTGTTAATGCAACAACTTGTGGAGTCCACTGTCACCACATGCTTTCTTAGATTGCTGGACAGTCAAAGACTCCATGCAATCAAATAGAGTTCCTTAGATCAATCACCTATTAAGATTATATAGGCTCACTGTGTTATACCCGGCATCAAATGGAAATTGAATTTAAATTTGGTCTGATGTGTATCGATTGGTATACCAATTTGATTTGGTGCAACACAAATAAATACGTTCAAAATGAATTAATGCAGTAATCAGAGCTGAAATAGTAATATTGCATTTTCATTTCAATTGATAATAAGACAATCTGCCTCAGGTATCTTTTATGGTCAGGTGCCGTCACAAAAATGTTACAGTTTAACACAATAAACAAAACTATGATTTATTTATTTTATTTTATTTTTTTTTGTTTAAAACCAATTCTGACACAATAATTTGTTTCACATGAAAAGCAGAATCAAATGCAAGCAAGTCCAAGCGGCGAAATGCAAACAGTGACAGAGTAGAGAATGAAAGAGCGATTACAGAGACTGTGACCTGAGAGTGTATCAAAACAGGCATCTTGTGAGAGCACTCCAGCCATCAGTTCGAGAGCTAAGAGAGTGCTTCATTGAGGATTAGGTCCTTTAGAATCACTCATCCACAGATCTCAGCCAGTATTCCCAGTGAGACTGATTATCTCGGCCTGTCGCAGACACAGAGGATAATTACAGGGTCTCCCCGAGGTCACTGCTCCCACCATGCCCCACGAATGGAAATGCACTGCTGAGCGAAATGCCGGCAATGGCAGGGGAGGGATACAGGTTACTCTCTCTCACCTGCATGCACACAAACAAACCAAAAATGATTCCCTTAAAAAAAAAAAAAAAAAAAAAAAAAGAAAAAGAAGGTACGGCATCATCTGCCTGTCCTCTCTGTCTTCATCTCAAACATTTCAGTTTTAATTATCACCGACTTTTTCCCTCTTTAAGTTTAAGTTTCCCGTCTGCCCCCCCACTGTCCACCCCTCCTCTTTGTTTTCTTTTGTCCTATTTCAGCTCTACCCCTCCCCCTAGTGGCAACTTTATACATTACATAATGATAACTTTACTCAGATAGCCCAAGCTAAATTTGCCATGCTGTCCCAGAACTAATTGCCACTACTGCTGGAGTGTGATAAAGATGTACAAGGATAGGAGGGGAAAAAAAATAGCTGGAGTTAGTTCCTTGGCAAGGACAAAGTGACACGGAAAGAAATCCTAGACCTTTTTCTGTCCCAGGGCCCCTGCAGAAACATGACACCAAAACCCCTTTTACATCCAAAATACAACTGCTTGCAGCAGAATGCGTCTTCTTAAAGGATTTGCTGAAACATCTGCACATAAAACTGCAAAAAAAAAAAAAAAAGAAAAAAGAAAATATACAGAATTTCTAGAATTTATTTCTTGTTTTTATTGCATGAAGTGTGAGAGAACACACACATTAATGTACTTGTTGATGCAGTTATTCTGTTTTGTTAAGCAGATCTTAGCTTGATTGATTTGATAATAGTTGATACAAGTGAACAGAATTGTATCAATCATTCGACAAATCGAATGAACTAAAAGCCATGGCATCAGTGTTGTTTTGTTCAGCATTGCTCTGACGGTGGCCCTCATTAATAAGTTATAAAGCTCAGACTTCTCCAGACTGGGTTGGGTTGGTGTTTGTCTTCAGAGGGAATCTTTATCCTTATTTGTCATGTAGTCTGACTTAAATTCTATAAAAGTCAAAGAAGAAGTAAATGGAGGTAAGCCAGAGGAAAGGCAAATAAATGAACAATACAATGCATTATTGCATTTAAATAAATAAATAAATTAAAAAAAAAAGATGCATCCTGCTTAGGTTTGTCCTCTGTGACACGCTTCAGAGACATTAGCAGCATTTAGGACCACTCCAGAGCCAACCTTATGGACCACTGAGGACCCCACCCGCTCTTCACCCTCTTATGTTGTGTGTGGCTACTTAATTATTGATGCTTTTGATTGATTGATGCTGATTTTGGTTTTCGTGCCGTCCCTGATGAATGCTCCGGTGAAGCGGATGGAGGTATTTATCTAACTCAGAAAGTAGAGCTCTATTCCTCATCCTGTCCGCGTGCGGCCAAGCCATCCCAGTGGATATGACCTCAGCATTGCAGCACAGAATTAACGTTCTCACACACACACACAGGAGTGTGTTTCCATTAACCACTGCAATTATGCTTCTTGTCAGTATACAGCCATTCATGACATGCAGAAAAAAAACAAAAAAAAACTCTATTAATAATACTACAAATATTCAAAATACTTCAAATATTTTCTTTTTGGGCAGTTTTCTCTCAGACTGGACTTGAAATGAGCCTTTATTACAGAATCGGGTCCTATTTTAATTCCCTCATTAGTGGAATTAGAATGGAAAATCTGTTAAACTAACAAAACTTTAGCTCAATAAAATCTACTTAATTCTTTGATTAGCTCAGTTTGCAGAACCGGAACATGGTGTGAAGACTCTAAGTAACATGGACACTTTGCAACCCAGGCAAAGCTCAATGGCGCCCTCTTGTGCCTAAAGAACAACATTACAAAAACTCACAAACGTTCATCGTTTAAAAAAATGCAATAGACTGATTTTTACTGAAAAAAAGCTAATTTAATGAGTCAGATCATCTAGTTCATCTGCCAATTAACCTTCTGCAACTTTTCCTATTTTCTGAGTCTTTTCTGTGATTTACTATCAAACTTTATTTACTTTTTACAACGTACTCACAGCTGAAATGAAAATAACTTAAAGCAAAACACTTTGATCCAGTTTATGCATTTTTTTCTGTCTGCTGACTCAGATGTTGACTTGCATGTTAGCTAGTTGGAGTGTCCACTTTGAAGAAATGGAGAAAATCTCCATTCTCCAGGAGATGAGACACTGAGGTCTCCAACTGCTAGTCTCAGAGCAGTTCGATAGATCTTATCAAATAGATCTAGTTACCCAAGCTGTAGCTCTAAGAAGGTGGAGGACCTCCAAAAACAATATTAGCAGTATTGACATCTTTAATGTGTGGCAAAGGTCTAATCCCAGAGGTCGGTGCACTAATGGGGAAATATTGAGTGTTGCCAGAACAGAGGTTTTCTTCTAATCTTTCCATTATGTGCTTTGGACAACCACTTTCAGCTGGGATGAACATACAGAGATGGATGGGAGATAATGTGATCAATCCGGATACAATAAAAGGGGTGATAACTCAAAGTCATTCACACTCTCCAATGACTAGCCTGTCTGAAAGAATACTATTAAATCGGGATCTTTGAGCCATTTCCTCTCTCAGTCTCTTTCTATGGTCTGCTGAGTGATCTAATCAATGCACTTTCCATCTTTTTCCATTTCATCCTTGACTTATTGCAATCCTTGTAAAGTCTTTTCTGTGCCTCTCAGTTTAAACTTTTATCTTCCAGACTTTACCAGAAATCAAACACTTTCACGATTCCTTCAGCTGCCAGTACTTTCTTTTTTTTTTTCTTTTCCAACACAAAGGTCGGTTGTGATGCATGACCAGTCAATAGGTTGAAGGACAGCAACCGCCATCCTCCGCTATTTAAACGTGAACACGAGTGCTACACATTTCCCTGACCATGGGGACTGGCAGGTTGGCAGAGACTCTCAGAGCAGAAATTGCAAAGACACATCCAGTTCTGCGATGCAGAACTAAGACACCGTCGCTAGTCTGTGTTTTAGCAACATGAAATGTTCTTTTTTCATGCCTGCAGCTCTATCAGAGCACCCTATCTCTCTTCCACATCCAGTCACACTGGTTTGGCACACCGGCTCCAGCAGCCAGCGGAGGGCACTGTGGCTGGTGATAACACACTGCATTGTCTGAGTTTATAACATGGTTGGCTGTGGTCTTGTGTTTTAACTCCAGCTCAAGTTGATTTTGGGCATGAAAGGGTTGTGTGGACTCTGAAAGACAGCAGCTGAGCTTAAAATTTCAGTTGCGATTTAGTTTTTGCATAATTTCAAAAAAAAAAAAAAAAGATTTACAAACAATACAATCCCTTGCTTTGTATTTAACAGCTCCCTCTTGACATAATGTGGTGTGAACACAGGATCTCTGGGGGTCTCCAGTGATGTGAGGCACCAAGTTGCTGGGAGTGTTGTGGGTTTTCACAGCAGCATCCCTAACTATCAAGCTTGTTCTGGTGTTTCCTGCTGGTTTCTATTGGACGGGGATGCAGGGAATTTCAGGGTCAAGTCAATGCCTCAGGCTGTTTGTTGGGTTCCTCCAAAATGTCCAGAGCAGGATTTGTAATGTGGCATGGTACATTGCTCTCTCCTGCTGGCAGAAGTGGCTGCTACCTAAAGTGTCTCTGACACTTTGGGTCATGCTTAGTCTGCAGCTCTGGTGTAATGAGACTATTTATTATTATCAGCTTAATAATCATATCGGCTCTCTGTTTATCTGATCAGTTAACAGGCTAAAAAGGCTCATTGTTGTCATTTGGCTTCAGCAGGAGCCAAAATGTCTGACACTAACTATTCTCTAAAGTAAACAACAAAAATAACAATCTGAAGACATTATTTTAAAACATAATAACATATATATAAAGTTTATGAAGGAAGATTAAGGGCGCTGTTATGCTTGCTGTATGACCTAAATATATCTATCTCTACTTTCAACTTTTAATTCAGCAAAAAAAAACAAGATAAAAGACAAATTATTCAAGATATAAAAGTATTTTTACTGGTAATTCAAACATCTGTAACAGAATGTGTTAATGGCTTTATCTTACTCCCTTCCCCCATTTTCTCTCCTGCATAGATGCTGCCTACAAAGCCATTTTAGAAGCCGTGCCCCGAGTCCGTCTTTTAAAGCAAGTTTAAAAGCTTTCTCTTCAGAGACTTGCATTTGTGGCCACTTTGAAGTTAATCAGTTGCGGAAAGGAAAGAGAGAGAGAGAAAAAAAAAAGTAGCACCAGAAACCCTTCCAGAGATCATTGGTTGCAGCTCAGTAACCACAGAAAATTAAGTGATTTTCTGCTTGCAAGACAGTACAGCTGGTTAAAGACGTTACATAAGCTAAAAAACAGAGAGGGTGTTGAAACAAAGCCAGAAAACATCAAATATTTTTCTAATTTGGTGTTCTGTGCTATTATCATTACAATTTATGAACTAATAATTATTCAATTTGCCCATTACAGCAGTGCTGACCATTTAAGGCTTTTTCCAACAAGGTGTATGTCTCAGTGACATATAGACTCATTTGAAAGTTATTTTTTTCTCAATCATTTCTGGTCACCCAAAAGAAAAGGCGTCCTCTTTTGCTACACTCCCAACTCTGCTTATTTCTTTTTTTTTTTTTCTTTTTGATGTTCCTGGTTTGGTTCAATTTTAGGCTTCGGTATTTGAATGAAAAGGAAATGAAAAACTTGTACAGTATGTCATAACTACTATGTCTACGCAATTTATGTACAGGCTTAGTAGAAAGAAAAGAAGGATGTTGGGTTATCAAGAGGTAGCAATTAATGACAATTAATGTGCCTATTGATTGATCTATGACTGAGACTTTACATAAAAATCACGAAATGTTTGAACGAGACTTGAAAGGTTTAAAGGGACGGTTTAAAAACTCCCACTGATTAATGAGACTGATATAATCAATTTACCGTGTTATTTTAAAATGAAATGTAACCAATAATGGATCAATTATTTTTTTCTGAAACTAAAACTCTTTTTGCTTTGATTAATTGTGTTTGTAGGTGTGTTTGTTTCATTTCCTGTCAGAGACAAACTTCTTGATGAAAGCGAGTTTCATCTCGATCTTCCAGGGTGAATAATTGTGGGCATAGCGGTTTTAGTCTTCTCCAAACATTAACTCTTTTGTTTACTTATGTTGATGAAACTATAAACAAGGTTCATCAAATATTAAGTTATTTTTGAATTAAAAGCATCTGTGATTGCATCGATTGGTCCAAGCATTTCAGGTCTCTTAAAAACATGCTTCTTTAGAGTCAAGTGATGAATATATCTGTCAAAGCATCTGTATGAGGCAGTGGTTTCAACCGACTCCTGACCACAAGCTCCAGTTCACAAGAGTCACGCAACAAGACAATGATCTGAAGAACACCAGCAAACGGCTTTAAAATGGTCATTTTTATCGGAGAAGCATATTTAATATTCAGATCTAAATGAGATGCTGTGTCATGACCCTGACCAGGCAATTTATGCTCGGAAATCCTCCGGTGAGAGTAATTAAAACAATGTTTCAAAAAAAAAAAAAGAGTGGGCAAAAATTCCTCCGTAGCAATATAAAATACAGTTCTCAAAAACCTGATGACAATGTTTACGATCAAGGGTGACCCAACCAATCACCAGGTCGAGGAGGCAGTTACCTTTTCCAGATTGGGCCAAATTGGTTTAGGTAGTTTTTTTTTTTTTTTTCCTTTAATCAAAAATGAATTTATAATTTTACAAACTGTTGGTTCTATGCAGTCTTGAGTCAAAATGAAATTAGTTTGTTGAAGTGAAACATGTAAAAGTCTGACAAAAAGTAAAAACACAATAAATGAACTTACAATTACAGAAACTTTAACCAATTAGAAATTTTTGATCTGCAACTTCTTTATACGATGTTTCAATCCCATTGAGACTTCCTTTGTTCCACTAGGGGCGCTGTCAGCAGACTACAAGCTAATTTTAACCTGAAATACACCAAGATATCCAGGCACTCCTAGTTGTGTTTAGAAGAGTAAATGCTTTTTTAATGCTTTACTTTAAATGATAGAAAAGTGGCATAGGCACTATGAGCAAAAGTAAATAAAAAACAAATAATTAATAGTGATTTTTTTTTGATGCATCATCACACAAACTTCGACAGATTACACGGATAATTTTATTCAAAACTAGTTGCCAGAGCAATGAACAAACACTTAATACCTTTGTTTGGATTTCTTTTTTAAACTAAACTAAATGAAGAAATACATAAAAGAAAAGAACAAAAGGTGTATTTATCAGACATCCTCCTATTCCCTTCAGGCTCCTCCTCTCTTATCAACCTTCTTGCAGTGCAGAGAGGAGGAGGAGATGTTGTGCTGTTGGTGAATGAGAACAACACTGTGTGCTGCAAAGATAATTACGTTTGCCAGAAAATGGCTAAGTGATTGTAAAAGCCCACATTCCCTCTTGATATTTGCGAAGAAGAAGAAGCGGAAGGAGAAGGAGAAGAAGGAGAAGCATAAAATGCAGATTTGACTGTTGTGACTAATGTCTTTTTTTTCTTCTTCAGATTTTCAAAAGTCTACAAATCTCCGAACAGCCTATTATTTGCAGCAACTTTCCAAAGCAGTCATGTAGATGTATTCTTAGATGTAATTTTGGCAAACTCCTGCAAGACAGATTTAGCAAGAGCATTTTTCTGTAACATAGTGGTTATACTGTGATGAAGTCATGATGATGCTGACAAGCACCAGCAGCTGTCTTAATGAAATCTTCATTTCACATCTTTTTAGACGGCGTTCTTATCTTGCCTGAGTGTTCTGGTGAGTTTCCGTGCACACCGAAGGCTGCAAGAAACTAAAGCGCCTTAACTGCAGCTTTTTGTTGCTGCCTCCTGCTGCTGCCACCTGCTTTAGTTCAGTTTCCAGGAAAGGCATCTCGAACAAGCTAATTGGCAGTCTCATGAAGTCGTTGCCCTCTCTCTGAGTCACGAGTGAACGCCTCAACTGGTGCGATGCATTTTTACTAGCTCTTTTCTCCAGTCCGGTCTTTGATGTGTTTGTTGTTGCAGGCAGTCAAACTAATGACTGATGAAAAAGAGAAGCAGAAATCAATGAATAATAGAACCCAACTCCTGATGCAACATAATCCGTTTGTACGTTTTCTATTTATAAACTAGAGATGGTTTCCACCTAATTTCACGTAATTCTTTGTGATACGCAAATGTTAAATGGTTCCTAACTTGATATACTGCCTTTGTGGAACCTCGTCCAGTTTGTTCCGATAGCAACAACAACAAAAACAAAAACACAGTACTTTCTTCTTTTTCGAAACGCTGCCTCATTACTCACTAAAATGATTTAAGCTGAAAGGAACAAAGAGAAATTAAAAGGAAGAATACAAGACCTTCGTAGACTTCTTTCCCTTCGTTTTTCTCCACTGTCAAATTATTCCGCCTTGTTCCCAGCCGAGCTGCATGCTGAGACCTCTCCACCCCTGCTGTGACCTTTACAAATTTTGCCCTTTGGTGCTGCTTTGTGCAATGTGACCTTATTAAATTTTATTTTACTCCACGTGGTCAGAAATAAGTCCTCATTGGAACGCTTGACGGGTGCGTCTCGCCAAGCGCAAACAAGCCGGGGAAATCGTTAAGATGGCGTTCAGGCCTAAGCAGGAGTATTAAGACACAGAGGGACGTGACGTGGAGAGGACGGAGTAAAAGAGACATTTACAAAGACAGAAACAACAGAGGAGAAGAGAAAAGGAGGCTTTTGACAAGATTCCAGTACACAATGACTCATTACTCTACATCTGTGTGTCTGGCAGGGTAGTGGCTCTTTACACCACAGCAGCTGCCCAGTGCAGTCTAGCCAGCCTTTGAAACGCTTTGCTACCCTGCAGGGTGGAGACACCATGCATAATCTTTGTTTCATTCTGTTTGTCTCTGAGCTGCTCACGCTCTGGTGCTTTTTCTTCCCACACAGCATAAAAAATATATGCACATAAACCGAAGTACATAATTAAAAGTAAGGAAAGAATTAGGAAAGCAATGAATAAGCTTACTTTGTGTGTGTGTGCGTGTGTGTGCGTGTGTGT
>NW_006800052.1:441259-461410 GCF_000485575.1 Poecilia formosa | reverse complement strand
AAAAAAAAAAAAAAAAGAAAAATACAGCATACTTCATTTTTAGAGCGCACAGTGATGAATAGCAGGTGGATTCTTAAGGCATTTTTTTTTTTAACCTATTTCCTTTGAAAAGAAGGAGATTAAATTCCTCAGCCTAATAATGCAGTGATGACTGTGCTATCCTTCCATCCATCATTGGGTCAGGACATCAATATGTCAAACATCGTGACTGAACACCAGGTAAAAACTGGCATCTCGATCAGACACGGCTATATTTTATGTTTCGTGATAATTAGCTAAATGCTGGCTGTCATACTCAGATAAGCAACAGACCGTGGTACATGACCCTCTTTAGAGCCACGTAGAAACAAGAACGTATGCATTTCGGTATGCACAAATTTATGTCAAAGCACAGACTAGAACCGAAGAACTAAAGCTCCTGTCATGTAAATTTGTACAGTGCGCCAAGATTTGCACAACAATGAACAAGGATACTTATTATGGGGAGAGACGATTGCTTTGTTGTGCAGCTGAAGCACGGCTACTGCAAACAGGCAGTGATTAGTCTACACATTCAAGGTTTTTCTTCTACTTTGCTAAAATCAAGAGTTAAGAAGAGAGAGCTCCACCTCTTTAGCATTAAAACTTAAAATAAATTCTGCAAGATCAGATGATCTTTATTTAGAAAGGATCCACTCCACTCTAAGCCACATAAAGCCGAATGCAGGGTGTGGGAGTTATTCACTGCATCCACACTTTGCCCCACATTTTGCCACATTATTTGCAGTGGTGTCTGCCATAATCTTACATTGTCATTCACAAAGCAAATAGGACCAAGGACAGGAGATGCAAACATCCTCATCAAATTCAGACAATGTGACACATTTAATGCCTTCTTATGTCAGACTGTGGTTTCGTTTTCTTCATAAACACATTTTGACTTTTTTTTTTTTTGCCAAAAACGTATGATGTAGAAATGTGACAGAGAGACAAATATGTCTTCACAGTGATAAAATACAGAGTTACTCCTAAAAACTGCCAGAGTAACGCATCACAAAGGAATCACAATGAGGATGAAAATATTTCCTTGTTCTTACACAGTTACTTTTCGGAGAATTATTGAATCTTAAAGTCAGTGGACGCAATATTCAGTCGATGAATCACAAGACATTCCAAATGCAATATCAGTTTGTGCAATTTTGATATCACAAAACAAAACTCTCTATTATGTTGATTATTGCATTCCAAGGATCAAAAAGTCAAGCTTTGCTTGTAAGTAATATTTGCAGCCTGCTAGGTGGAATCTCATTGCAGTCGATTCCTCTGTATTCACAAGCATAAGACCGCACAAGATGTGAGGAAGATGCTGACTGATCAAAATATTCTCATCAGTATTTTAAAATAATGGTGCCGTTGTGTGAATTCTAACTCGAAGAGGAATTTTTGTAAACACGGTTTTGCATTTTAAACAGGCAGCCGAATTTAATGAACTTTACAACTTTGGATATTTGTAAAAATCATTTCCACAGTTCCAGTTTTATATATTTCTGGGAAGATTAACACTTTTGTAACACGGCTCCTTTTGTTTGTAAAGGAAACAGCGAGAGAGGCTGACTGTGTGCCTCAAACAGCACTGATCTTAGGTAATTGGGAGACTTTTTGGTGAAACTTTACATAAATTTACATCAGCATGGGGAGCTTTCCTATGTGTTCATGCATATTACCTCATTTATATGTGAGCAAAAGGTGCCAGTGCACAGAGATGCCATTAGAGCTGCAGTTTGAGGTATAAATCCCTTTTTGCAAAGGATTAAAGGGATAGTTTCTGACTTTTGAAGTGAAGTTCTGAAGAGTTAATATTTTAGCTGCAGTAGAAATCTCTCTTAGTCTTTTCATTTAGTATAAATGCAGACTATTTGTTCCCACAGCATTAAACTAGCTATATGATTTGGCCCGAAGCAGAAATCTCTCCTCAAATAACTCAAACCTGAGAAAATGTCACAGCTGTTTTTGCAAATACTATTGCATTGATTTTTTTTTTACCCTGCCTTTTTATCAGACACTTAAAAGCTGGTCTTTTTGTCAGACATTCAAAAGAGTACATTTTGGACATTTCTGCCCTTTTTATATGTAGAACTAAGATTTTTCCCCGGAGCAGTTGAATAGAAAAAAAAATAATAATAATAAAAATCTCTCCCAGCCAGTGAGTTGTACAATCTGTACATTCTGGGATTATTCATGCATGTAGATTTATTTAAAAGATCTTATTTATCATAATGTAGCCACTGTGTAAAATGTAATGAGTTTCAACACTTTTCTTAATCATAATGCAGTAACCTTTCCACCCCAGCGAACAAAAAAAAAAAAAAAAAAAAAAAGAACCAATGGCAAAAAGTTTCAAAGCTTATAAAAATGGGAGTTTTGAAAAAGAGTGACAGAAAAGTATCCGCACTTGGTCATCAGTGCATTTTTTTTTTCTCAGAGGTCTCACTGAAGTAGATATATTTCAACTTTAGATTAAAGAAGCCATTAGACATCCCTCTTGCTCTTTAAACAGACTGAAACCCCACTAGGCTTTAAAAAAAGGATCAAGGCAAAATTAAACTACTTCCTTCCTCCTTACTTAAAGTAAAAATAGATCTGCCACTGTAGAATTGGTAATGACAACAGGGCGGGTAAGATTTTCTCCCCCCCTTCATCCAATCACAGTCTTGATGTCCTTGAGGATGGCTGACAGAAAGATGGATGAATCTTTTCAAGCTTTGATGGCTAATCCTATCAAGGATGTAGTCACCGTCTTCAAAATGTAATTAAAAATTCCAGCTAAAATTACTTGCTGTATCTTTAAAGAAATATTCTGGGCCGTTAATGATCTCATGCTGCTATAAGATTCTAGTCATTTCTGACACACCTGTTTAACCGTCTGCACCCCTGCTTCGCCATTTAGAAATGTTTTATTCAAACCACACTTGTGTGTCTCTGTTTTCTGATAACACGATTCCTGTTTGCTTCTGGGAGTTACATTTTCTTCAACAGGCCTGGCAGACTATGGAGTCATTTAGGCTGTGGGAAACATTATACTTTTACAAATTTTGAAAGAGTGGGAGAGCAGAGTCGGGCAAAACGTGTCTGCACTATGGCTACTTTAAAGCTGGAAGGTCAGTGGTTCCAGTCTCCACTCTGGATTTTGTAGCTATCAAATATTAGAAAGCAAAACACAATTCTCCATTGTTTTGATCTGGATGTTCATCTCCACCTTTTAATTTTGACATACAAATCCGTCCATGTGTACCAACGACCATTAAAAAAAAAAAAGTATCACAGACAGCATTGACTTTAAAATGCTTGTGAACCAATTAAAAAATTTCAATAGTTCACGATTCACACTGTGACCCCTCTCTCTTCTGCAGCCCATCAAGGTAAGACTCAGAAAATTTCCATTTCAGTGAATGCATCTCATGCAGAGAATATCCTGCTGTGAAGAGCACTCAACTCTAAAAATAAAACTCAATTAGATAAACATGCTAAAAAAAAAACGTGCTGTCAAATAGGCATGAACATAAATCTTCTCGAATAATTTTTGATTGTTGGTTTTATTACCTTCAAAGTGAGGCACATTTGTAGGTTCGCGTTGCTTGTGAAGAAACTTGACAATGATGTGCAGCGAATTAGAAAAGGGAAACTACATGTGGCACGGTTGGGAACAACAAAATACGACAAAGATTAGCAAAGACGGATGCAGTAAATGGATACATCATAATCTGTCATGTGAAAAATATGAAACAGTAAAGTACAATTTCCACTGAATTCAACAGCAAGCCTTGCAAAACTATTCAAACCCCTCAAACTTCTTCATGTTTTGTGGTTGCAGTGATTTTGTATTTCTTTGCTGTTTTATGTGATAGACCAACACCAGTACACAGATCATTATTAAGCGGAAATAACTGGTTTTCAAAGTGTTTCACAAATAAAATGCACAATGTGTTGATTTGTTTCTTGACGTTTTGCATTTTCAACAAATGAAATTCTAGTAGATTGGACAAACAGCACCTGTAAGCGCCAGTTTTCAATTCTTCCTATGTATTCTCAATCGGATTTATGTTTGTTGACTGAATGGATATTTTTAACAAGTGAATATGGTTGGAACCAAACCAATGCACTCTAGCAGCGACTGTATGTTCAGAGTGGTTGTCTTGGAGATTGAACCTCTGTAATTTTCATCGTTTAATAGGTTTTTTTACATGATTCCCTTGAATTTAGCTCCATTCATCTTTTCCATCAACTTTGACCTACTGTTGTACTGTTTGATTTTTGAGTTTTGACTGATGTCATAAAGAATTAACAGCAATCGCATGAAGCAAAAGCACCCTGCAAAGCTGTTATTTTTGTTTTTTTGAGAAACGACAGATCGGTCTGATACATATTAGACTGTAATGTGTTTGATCATTTCAACGTCAACGGCACTTTAACTCGGAGACATTAAAAAGAGAGCAGCATTTTAATTGTGAGTGGAAAAACGAACATCTCGAGACAATTAATGCTGCTCCTCTAGGTGCCGAGGAAAACACAGAGTATCACTGTAGAGGGGTGGAAAATACCATTAAGAATGCAATTCAGTTTATTATCGATCCCAGATTCCCCCGCATCTCCTGTATTTGGGGAAAAAAAAAAAAAAAAAAACTAAACAAAAAAAGAAAACTAAACTAAAAGCCTTGTTTTTTTTATGAGATATTTTGCACATGCACATTTTTAAAGAATGAGAGAAAAGGTTAAAACAATCAGGCTGCTCATTTGCTGCAGTACTGATGTCAACAATAATGTGACTCATGCAGACAAAACACTCTTTATTCAGTACTGACAGTCTGTTTCTTCCCAAGGTTTGATTGTTTTTTTTTTTTTCTTTAAGTGACATGACAGAGTAAATCAAGCAGTGCAGCCTGGTGGTGCTAAGCGTTGCTTTTATGGATTTTTAAAAAATACATATTTGAAATGAGGTTACTGTTATTTGTTAAACGCAGCTGCTAATAGCTGCAGTTTGCTTTACACTACTCAACTTTGTGCTACATATCTCAGTCATTTCTCCAGTGCTTAGACTGAACGTCAGGCTTTTTCCTGGTTACTCTTTGTTAGAGTGAACAGTCACAGGCTGGTTTTAATGCACAAGCACCCAAAAGCAGTGCTTTTTAATTATTTATTTATTTTTTTTACTTTAAGTCTTCTCCGACTGTTTGCCCTTTGTTAAAATTATGAAGATACTTTGAGAAAATTTGCTCCCAGATGATTTTATTTCCAGCTGAACTTTGTGTCATTTTGCATCAGCTAGCCACATCGTGTTTCACGTAACCTTTCGGCCGTGCAGCATGAACTTCACCCGCATTCGGGCAGCGCCGCTTCATACGTTTCACTAACAATTTTTTTATTTTCTGCTAGCAACTTTCCTTCTCAGTAAACTTACTTTAACAGTAGCCTCATTTTGAATTGGTAAATTAAAAATTTGCATTTTTCCCTGAGGTGCAACATTGTTTCACTTTCTTATTTTTCTCATTAAAATATCCAGACTTTGCAACTAAAACAATTGTTTTTTAATCTACCAGAGGTTTGTTCTATATTCTGTTTAACTGTGCAAAAAAAAAAACAAAAAAAACAAAAACAGTTTTTATGTTGAACTGAGTTTTGAAGAACAATATCCTGCCACCTCTTGTACAATTTTTTATTAGTCCTGTCCAGCTTGTTGTTGTTATGCACCCTCAGGTTCTTGTAGAATTGCACCATGTCCTCCTCCTCACTCTGTTTTCTGACAGGTGTCACTGACTCCCGCGCAGTAATAAGCAGTAAAGCCATTGTAAATGACAGCCTTCATTCCGTGAGGACACATGCACTCCTGATGAGGGGCCACTTCAAAGGTGACAACAGCCCCAGAGAATGAGTTGTCACTTGATTGTTTGAGGAACATAGGAGTGACAGTCTATATATTGTGCCTGTTTCAGCTGCCATCTCAGCCCAAATGAACACTCGCTGCACACACCTGGCTCTGGATTTCTACATTGTTGGTCACAAAATACCAAATATAACAACTGCTCCCTCCTGGAAAAGTTTTTTTTTTTTTTTTAAGACAGGCATCATTAAACTGGTAGAATCCTGATGAAATTGGCAATTTGTTTACCAAATACTACAGTCTCTATCATTGTAAAACATACAAAACACATCATGCTAAACTGTAGAAGGGTGTATTTTCCATTGGCATCTGAAAGCTTATGTTTTGAAATGATAAAAAGTCTATAAAATAAGAAGAGAACATCCGATTTTATTTTATTTTTTTCTCTTTTGGTTTACTCCGATTCTTTTTTAAGGAATTTTCAGCTGGACGATTCATTGGTTCCAAAAATAAGATTGTCATTCAGAGGAAAGCAGCAAAACTGACTGCTGTTAGTATAATTTAAATTCTGCAGTGGTTAGTTTCTTCATATGGACATATACTGTACAAGCTAAGAAACATTTTGGATATAAATAGCATATATAGAGCAAAGTTACGTTATCCCGCCTTTTGTACAAAACTGTTTCAACTGTTTTATGACAATACTTTAAACTCTCAGAACATTTATGAGCCTATTTTTTCTGCAGATTGCTTATGTATTGCACCATTTTTAAACCCTCTTTGTGTGACTTTTGCAAAGCGTTTCAGAAAAAAATATTGCTCATTATCCATGAATGGAGTAGGAAAAGAAGTCCCTCCTCCTCCTCTTCCTTTTCTTTCAAATTTTCTTACTAAAGCTCGTTACCTAAACTTTGTTGTCTTTTGTTTTTGATTTCTTGTTTTCTTGCCTTTCTTATAATAGCTGTCATATTAGTGAAAATTATTAATTTGAACTACATTCAAAAACAAAACAATTTTAGTTTAATTGACATCAACAGTAAGATCGTCAATATTAGTTTTAGTGCTGATTTTTTTATTATTATCTTTGCTTGGCTTTTATAATTAAGGGTTCTTTCAGATTCATATTGAGCAAACATCCAACTTTAGATTCCATCTGTCCAACTTGGTCTGCCTATCTTCGCAAGGTTGGGGAGGTTTGGTGTCCATCTTCAGGGACGGTGGGAAGCAGGACACGCCGTGGACAGGGTCACCACTCCACCACAGTGCACTGGTGAGAAAAAAAGTTCAGGATCTCTTCATTTAATTCAATGCTAACTCAAAAATAACCTACAGAACATGATATCATTACTAAAGCCCAGGAGCTTAACGTGAGGAGTCAATGTTAGATAGAAAATAATAGAGTTTCTGCTGTGTGTTTTCTTCCCTTGGTCTGTTTTTTCATCAGTACTTTGGAAAAAAAAAATTGCTGTAAATATTACAAGATCAAAGAAACTCATCTTTGAAAATTGCCATGGGTGCAACTGAAATTATTCAGTATGATCCACTAAATTATTTCAAATAAATCTTTCCACAGTAAAAAAATAATAATAATAATATCCAAAGCATCAAAATTCAGACTGCTGTTACTACATTCACTCCACTCCAGAATCAGCGAATCAAGGATGAATTCTGCATTATGTCAAAGACTGATTGAAGGTGTATGTAAGATATCCAGCTGAAAGTTGAATGCCTATGATTTTTATTGTGTTTTACATAATCAGCACAATACAAAATAATTTAAGAAAGATAAAAAAAAATAAATAAATAAAATAAATAAATCTGGAAACACAGATTTGGATCCCATTTGTGAACATTACATGTTAGGAAAAACCCTGTTTCATGTCTTCTTGGAACTAAAGAAAATAAATACCGACTAGTGATAAGAAACCGCCCCCAGGAAGTGGCAGAAAATGTAGGAAAAAAATATTTAGAAATCAAAGGGAGAAAAAAAAAAATGTTTGAATTATCTTTCATGTGCACACTGTATGAAAGGAGTTCAAATATATTTTTAATCACATTACGTTAAAGAGTGATCAGTTTTTGTAGTGTTTTTTTATAGTGTGTGTGTGTGTGTATGTGTAAAGAATGCAATGAACTATCATACATCATGCTGTCCTCGAGAGTCTCAAAAGACTTCAAACTGAATGGGGCAATGTACATACAAATGATGCTTCCAGTTTTCAGAGCTGACATGAATATTAGTTGGCCTGTTAAAGATGTTGAGGAGTTTTAATTATTAAATTTCTCTTTCATAGAGGCTTCAAAATGGCAGGGCAGCTGCAGCATCAGCATTGTTTGGGAAAAAAATAAAAAAGAGAAAGTTATTTACATAATGAATTCTTATTCATCTAGCGTTGTGCTTAACAGCATAGCGAAACACAGCACGGCATCTGAATGCAATGTCATGATGATCCGACACTGTTACGACTAAAATAATAATTAGTTTCCTGCTTGTTCTTGGAGAATGGTTCAATTGAAGAGCGGTTGTCTTCCAACAAGAAGATCGGTGGTTTGATTTCTGGTCAGTCTATGTGTGAAAGTGTCCTTGGGGCCGACACTGGACTCCTAATGCTTCGCACTGTGCAGTTATATAAGAAAGCAGAAAGTATAAACATCGGTTTGCAATTTTCATTTTTTTTTTTAAAGTTACAACGATAAGCTTTGTTTTACATGAAGTAGTTCTGAATTGTGAAGTCGACGAAAAATGATGCACGTCTGAAACTTTTCACAAATAAAAATCTGAAAAGTGTGGCGTACAAATGTATTTAGCTCATGTCATTCCCTAAAGAAAGCCAGAGAAATCACTTAGTAAAAAGTCTATGCTGGTGTATAATTTAATCTCAGTTTAAATGCATCTGTTCTGTCAAGGCTTTTAAAACAGCATCATCAAGTCGCTGACACACACACATACACACACACACACACACACGCACACGCATGCACACACACACTAGACAAATCGGGGATAAAGTTTTGAAGAAACAGAAAAAAAAATGTTCAGCTATGAAACAATTTCCCAAGTTTAGCACATCTCACTGATGAGTGATGTTAAACACATTCGCAGACGTCACAACTGCAAACCTACTAAGACATGGCAGTCCACATGAAGTGACATGCTAGGTAAGGGAAGCATTCAGCAGAAGCAGCCAAGAAGTCCATGGCAACTATACCACCAGCTGTAAAGGTCCGCAGCATCATGGGGAGGGAAGAAAGGAAAGGAATTGCTAACATATTCATTTTTCACTCCTGTGTCATTGTGTCGTAATCGCTACGTATCACAATCTGTAACACCAGCACTAGCTTGTAAAATATAATTTAAACTTTTTTACAACAGTTAACATGCCGGTGATTAATAAACATGGGTTCTAATGCAGTTTGAGTAAAAAGTTATGTTCTGATATAATTGCTGTAAAAATAATGCTAACTTTAAAGCCCAATATTCAGTGCGTAGGCAAAATCATTGTTTTTTTTGGGGTTTTTTTTTTCCTTCTGCAAAGTGATGCAAATGAGAAGCGGTGGGCTTTTAATGCTGATGGCCTAACAGGTCTGAGCCTCACGCCTGCCCAGTCTACAACAGATAAAAAGCTAATCACTTCTCTGCCGCCTCGCTCAGAGTGAACTTTGTGTTATTTACTTTACTGATCAACACTGCAGAACACATCTCAATCCTTTTTCTCTCAATGTTACTTTAATGCGCAAATATCACACCGTCTTCTTCCCTGTTTCTTTTCCTTAACGCTGATGCACTAATGATGACTCATTATTGACAGGCTGCAGGAGGTTTCGGCTATCTTAAATCCCAAAATGTCATCCGCCATGGAGGAAGGGAGGGCGATGTCAAAAGGCGAACTGGTTTTAGGTTAATTAATTTAGTTCGGGTCATAAGTTCCTTCAGTTAATGAATGTATCTCACATTTCTCTCCCTTGTGCGCCATGTGACATTAACACCTCTCTCTCTGTTGACCAGAAGCATCACCGCCAAGTATTAGATGAGGAAGGTTTTAGATCCATAATTTCAGCTGAAGACAAATTAAAACTGTTATTTCCATTGAAAGATGTCAAAGTAACTCTGGAATCATCAGTTATGTTTGTGGGGGATTATTCATTCTGCCATTTTACTTTAAATATGACATATTTTTTTGGGCTTTGAAAGTCTTTAAAGGACTTTTATTTGACTTGCTTGCTTTTATTATTGTCAGCCCATTTGGTTAAAATAAATTTCCTGTCAGCAAATCATTGCAGGTTTTAGCCCATTTGGTTAAAATAAATTTCCTGTCAGCAAATCATTGCAGGTTTTGCTTTCTTGTCTCCGTTCTTTCTGAACAAACAAACAGCAGTCACTATAATTTTCTTCTCCTGCTTCTGTTTTGATTTGTGGTTTTCTTTATCTGTACTTTGTGCAGCACCAGCTGTTGTATTATTGCTCCACCTGTTGCGTCATTGTTCTTGGCGTAAATAATCCTTGTGATTTAAGTCAGCAAACCACCTGAGTCTGCCGCCTTTACGATGAATCTGCGAACTGGAGGAGCAATTTGACTGAATCATCAAAGTCAGACATGTTTGGAACATGGTGAAATATTTGTGTTCATACATCCATACTTAATTCAACACTTTACAGTTGATTTGAGACGAGCTAAGAATGGCTTACTATTCTAAAAAAAAAAAAAAAAAAGAAAATTAGAGAAATAAAAATGACGGATATTAATGAATTAAGCGCCTTAGCATGTCGTTACAGTACAGAGGAGGCCAAAAAGTTTGCATACAACAAAATCAACTAAATGATCTGAGCATCTTTTAGGCTCTGTGTCGGGTCTTTGGTAAAACTTTATTTCTTCAAGACATGACTTTCAAATTCTGTTAATCTGCTCCTGACAGTTTTATAGGGCCGAAGCCCCCATCTTGCGTGTTCAGTTTTCAATTTTTTTATACAAACATTGTGCTTCATGCTGTGATAGTCAGGTGGAAGGACTAGACTGAAAATGAGTGAAGAAGGAGATAAAGTTCAAATATAAACTTTGAAGGACTTTCAGGAAGCTCAGAGAGATATTGATCAAAAATACTTTAAAAGATTAAAAGAAAGCCTGACTCCTTCAAAACAGAACAAGAAGAAATAAGGTGTGATTTGAAACTTTTGCGAAATGGATTTAAACTCCAACATGGCGTATTATTCACTGCAGATTCATTGCTGCAGTGAAATCCCTAATTTCCTTTTCTTTTATTTTTCCACATCTGTGTAATGCAGTGCCTTGGTTTATTTTCTTTGATTTATGTCAGTCTTTCCACACAATTAATTGGTCAATCATTATTGTTTTGAAACCAAACTTAAATAAAAATGCAATGTGTTGTGTAACTTATCACTTCGGTACTGCCTTTTTAAAGCCAAAGGAGATTATACTCATATTAAACTCACATGATGAGCTTGAGGCATGTTATTGAAACATGGTCTAAAAAATATCGACGTTTATCCCTCACTAAGTACTACAAGTCTGAAAATACAGCTTGCACTAATGTGTAAAAAAAGAGGAGTGCCTTGTAACATAAAATCCTTCTGAGCAAACCTTTTTTTTTAATAATGCCTTTTGGGATACATCAAGATTAAACCTTAGAACATTAATGAAAGTAATTACATGGTGATGATGGTGGTCATCACAGTATTAATGGCATGCCATTGTAGGGAAACTGCAACTCTTAACTTGCTTGATGAAAAGCTTTTGGAAGGTGTTTTGGATAAGTACCTAAATGTATTTTATCTTCCACCAGACAGTGTTGCAATTCATCATCAATAAAACCGCTCATCTGGAAAAAAAAAAAAAAAAAAAAAAAAAGCTCCTCTTGGATTAAATAAAATCTAATTTCCTCCCTAATTTATGTAACAAATTGCTTTTATTCACGATTACACCTTTAATTCTCCCCTTTATTCATAGCCGCGCGCAGCACCAACATTTATTCGCGAGACGTAAAACTTCCAAGTTCGGTTCGGAGGAGCACTAAACTCTGCAACAAAGTTCCTGCCCCCACAAAGTTTAAAACCAGGTCACAGCTTAAACACATAATCTCTTTGTTGAAAAGCTGCAGCAACATCCTTTTTATTCAATAACTAAGATGATTGACAGCCTCTTCCATAGCTACTGACAACATAAAAGCCAGCATGCCAGTAAATCACCCAACTGCTTTAATTCCTTGGAAAAAAAAAAAAAAAAAGAAAACAGTACAAACATCCCCCCACATTGCCCTTCTACATGCCCACAATCCATCCCCCAGGATTTAAGCGGCCCTAATAACAAGCAAACCAAGGCCATGAGCCCTGCGATTATTCCATCCCTTAATTAGAATTCTCATTATTTACAGAGTGAAGGGAAAGACTCCGCAGTCACATTCACATCAAAGGCGTCATCCGAAGGCAAAGATGATAATTAGATAGTCTAATCTGTTCTCTGAAGTGTCTGTTCCAAATCAACATTTCTGGAGTGTTTGTTTTCCTTCCCCTTCTCCCTTTGCTTTGCTAAGAGACTGATCAATTAAAAAATATTCACTGGTGACTCGTTTTCATTCTGCCATGTGCAGCTCTTTCTCATTGCTTCATTATCGCTGACGAATGTAATTCCTACGCACTTTCTCTCATATTTATTTTTCAGGAAGGAAGTCTGAGAATAAATGAGCTTCATGTGTGATTTTTTTATTTATTTATTTTTTTTAGAAAAAAAAAATTGATGAGCGCGTTTCAGCTGCATGCACAAATGTCCCATTTTTTGGGGGGGTGTCTTTGCTGCACTGTACTGTCTCTCAGCTGCATCAACAGATGGCACTGTTCCCCTGCTAAGTGACTTGAGTGGACCGCATCTCTCATCCCATTCTCTCGGTCTGCTATTTTTTTCTTCTTCTTCTTCTTCTTCTTCTTCTTCACGTCTCTGCCTCTTTGTCTGTCTCATTCCCCCCCTTTCCCATTTACTTAAGCAGAATGAGGGCACCGGAGAGTCATTAAGTGTAACCGCTACCTGAGATTAGTGAGAAGAGCTCAAATGAAGTGTCACTAATATGAGGATTACAACAGCAAAGCCACCTGAAGTCCTCCTGGATCTGCTCCTAAACATGAGATGTAGAGTACGGTGTTGAGGGATGCAGTGGAAACAATGTTTACGACACTTGTGTATGTTTTAGCGACGTCATTAGGTTCCCGTTTGTTTCTACATGGTCGTGCAGTTTGAGATCCATGCAATGTAAGACACTAACAATGAAATAAATCTGCAACAAAAACTGAAAAGTAGTTGTCTCTGTTTAAAATAATGCAGGTTTAAATACATTTGAAAAAAAAACAAACAAACTAATAAAACGTATTTTATCTGATAGGCTGCTGATGACTAATAAATATAAATAATCTCAATAAACGGGAGCGTCTCACTGCTGACATCGTTGAAATGTCTGTGGGAGACAATAATATTGAATTTACACTAACAGTGGTAATGTAGTTGCGGTTTTGGATTCGGTTTGCAGGCCTCGTAATGAGTATTTATTTCACCGGGAAACACAAGCTGCATATCCCCCCAACCAAAGGTTTAGAACCACTCTGCAAAGCTAGAAGATCATCTTCCACCGGCCTCTCGGATGTAAGCTGTTATTGTAGCTGGGAACTTTTAATTTAAAGCATCTCCCTGTGAGGATTATTAAGATTTTCCTGATTTCTGAAAACTAGAGGCTCTACTGACTAATCTTATGTCTCTGAAGGAAATGTGCTGCATTTTTCATAAGCAATATGTTGAAAGAGAAGTTCCAGTTTGGGGTTTTATTTACTTTGGGTTATCAGATGGATAGATGTAATTCAAAGCTATGTAAAATTCTCCGGATATAGGAAAAATAAATATAAACACAGAAGGGTTTTGGGTTTTCCTCTACTTCGTGTCTTAGAAAAGTAAATAAAATAGAAACTTGCTAGTGGTCCTGTTGTTTCTAGTTTCTTATGCATACAGATTTTAACACTGCCAAAAACATAGGCCCAAAGGTTGACCTTTATTTGCCTATATTTATTGCACACATTAATGTTGAGTTAGACATTTCATAAATCAAAATAGTACAATAGTACAATGGACAAACCTCTGCTAAGATCAGCTTCCCACGAATAAGAACAGACAAGTTGAGGCGGCATCATGTTTTACCTAATTGCAACATATTCTGAAGGTCAATTTATGCAACTTTTAGTGAACTCTTAAAAGTCAGATAGAAGATGATCAAATTGCTTCTGTTTGCTTGATTGATTGAAACTTTTCTCAAAGCCTTAGTCTGGGTATTTTGAAGTGAAGGTCTGTGAAGTAACTTCCAATGTCAGTTTCTTTACCTGTTGTAAAAAAGTGCTCCATCACCTTGTTAGGAAAGTAGGTAAATCCCTGAAGTCGGGTGCAGCTGAGAAACCCATCAGATGCATGCCTCATCAGCTTATTTAGTGAATGAGCAGCTGGTACACTTTTTTTCAAATAGCTACGAGACCTGGGAAGATCAGCAATGTACAATCATTGATTCAGCTGCACAACTGACAGCCTGACACAAAATTCAAATGTTTGCACCGATCTCAGAAGAGCTGGAGCAGACTGATGAATCGCAGCCGGTTGCTGAGACCAATTCATTGATACTGAGCATAACTCCACATAGGGTAAACGTATTAAGGACCTTTGGTAAAATTGTAAGCTGTTAGCTAACAATGTAAATATTTTTGGCTTTGATTCGATTTTTAAATGTTGAGGTCAAGGTTTAGCGGTCAGCGCTGACTTCCGCCATTCCAAGGATTACTTCACCCTAACATGTTCACAGTGATGCGAAATCTGTCTACTACAGGCAAGTAAATGTTTAACAAAAGTTCAATTCAAAAAGTTTAAAATAAAGTTAATTAAGGATATCTGTGAAAAAAAAAAATCCAGCTCATCTGCTTCCAGTCAAAAACAACTAATTAGTGGAGGTCAATCAAGCTCATGTACAGACTGCTCACACCCTTCCTAATGTTACAGGAATAACACAATTTCTCAGGTTTATGATATTCTCCATTTAAGGAACTGTGAAGTCGGGGTTGTAGCACAGCAGAGATTATGCTTAGTCCACGGTTTTCTCAGAACAGTGTACCAATGTGTATAGACAAAGTATTTTGTTCTGTTCTATCAGTATCTTGTTTCTGTTTTTCTTTTCTGACAGTTTGATTCTGAAAGTTCAACTTTCTAGCTATAAAAATACCCCATCAGTGACCACAGTGTAAAAGGATGTAGGTTGATTCAAGAGCCAGTACATAGGAGCTGGATGTTTTTTTTTTGTATCTGAATGAACCAATCTGTCTCCTAAATTAGAGGAACGTTTAAATGTAATCAGAGTGGGTGGGCAGAACTGATGAAGTTCAACGATGGATCCCTCTTGAATATATTCCAATCTTGTAGAGTTATAATTTATTTTATTTGTCTGCCAGCTGTTCACAAAAAAAAAAAGATTTTAAAGAAAACTACCTTTTTATTTTATTTTAACCAGCAGTGATTGTTACTCAGTGTTGTCATGAAGCGGTGTGGCTATAGTGAGGATCGCACGCTGAGACCCAGGTAGATGAAAAAATAATAAATTTAATGAAAATAAATCCAACAGAACAGCACGAAGGAACAACTGGAGACACGAGGAAACAGGCAAAGGTTTGACAATGTTAGACAAGGACCCGACGAAGAACACAGACACAGGTGGGTTTAAATACACAGGGAGGGTAATCAGGTAAGTAGACACACCTGGGGGACAATCAACGGGGAGGACAGGACAGAGACTCAGAGGAAACAGGACAGAAAATGTCAAAAATAAACATACAGAAACACGGAACATAACAAGTGTAGCGTCCTTTGATAGACAGGCTATAACAGATAAACTTCTCTACAGAAACCTGATTGACGTTTTAGGATCTTTGGACTCAAACTCAGCTGTTCCATTTCAAGAACTGTCTAAAAGGGATATTTTGAATTAGGCACATTGGGTGGTTACTGTGAGCTCTCAATATGGCGCTCCTGCTCAAAGCTTTGAAAGCAGGAAGATTCAATTGTATTATTGCCACCACTGTAAAGAAGGAGGTCAAGGAAATGGACCGAGCTCTCATTGTGCTCCATTGTAGCTGACAGAAAGTTGGTTGTGGGGATTTATGTATCTGAGAAATTCAGACAGATATTTTATTATAAGCTCTCTAAATAACCAGGATGTCAGCAAAATATCTCTTCCACAAAACTATGTTGGAGAGAAATATATAATATATAGTTTTTTTATTCCCAGGGATCCATTAATAAGCAAGCACAGGATGATGGAGCAAAAGCACCACCCACAGCTTCTCCTTGAAGTTCATGGTGCAAAAATGTTTCTGACAAAGTAAGCAGAAACTAATTTGGAGCTAGAACACTCTCCCTGTTGCATCGGGGAATACATGTATGGTATGCTATGCACATCAAAGACAACAAGAGCATTCTTTTGTATGTACTTAAACCCTTTAATGGTCTTAAATATATCCAGTGTCTCAAAGGACTGAAGGCAGGGTAAAGCTCTTTTTTTTTTTTCACAGAAGCATCAACAAATTGAGACAAGACTTCTCTCAAATTGCCAATATTTGTCACAAGAGAGCAAATTGGAGCACTTTACAAACATTCACGTGCTTTAAGTTACCCACACAAACAGGACAAATGGGGTCCAAGTAAGAAGTATAAAGTCTTTCTTTTTTTCTTTCATCAAACTCTTCCTCAAAGCAGCTTTGATTTATTCCTGGATCTCTGTCTTCAATACATCAGCAGGGCTTGACTTCTATATTTCTCATCAGGCAACTGACTTGTTATATTGAAATCCTATGGCTTAAAATGAATTAAAACTCAAATCTCACATTTATTAAAAATACTATTCGAAGAATGTGACTTCTGACAAGAGCTCAGGTGACTCCTTATCCACACAGGTTAAAATAGTAGACCTACAATTTAATGTAGGCAAAAATAACGATTCTTTGGGCTTTGTCGGGTGTTTTGAACATCACTGTTTAATTCCTTCTTTGTAGCGTAAACGAGTAGGGTATTAGGAATATTTATGAAGAAGTGTTCTAAGCAAAGTTGCCAAATGGAGTTTAATTCTTCCCACTTTAAGATTTTGTAGGAGAAATACAAATGTCCTTAGCAACCAAGTACGGACACTTCATCTCGAGAGAGGTTTAAATTGGAGGGGTTAATTACTCTTTCTTTCTTTGGTGGTGAAAGGTGAGACAGGATTGGGATCTGTGCCATCCTCCTGTGACCCTTCTTGTCTTTTTTATTCTTCTTGGAGGTTGTCTTAAAGGGGTGGGTTTATTTAAAATGGACTTTTTTGAGCTTTACATCGTGCAGTAGTGTTCATCAATCAATCATCATCAATAACATACATGAGTGCTGCTTTGTTTTCTTAACGCATGTTTTTGGGAATCCTTAAATCTCGCGAGGCAGCCATTCAGGATGCTTAAAAGCTTACTCCCACAAGGTGCTGCCTATTTCCTTGGACCTTCAGTCTCCAGTCGAGCTTTCACTTCACAGAGCTCCCCTCAGCTCAACTCCTCCAGACTAGCAACTGCAGCAATAAGCAAACTCCTGGTGGAACTGCGAGTCTGCAGAGTTATGCTTCTCAGAGGGACAAGTTCAAATGATCAAATTACAAAATAAAATCTCTTTTAGGCCATGTTTGACACAGTATTTTTTGATAACAGTTGAAAGCAATGCAGTTTCTTGATTGTGATATGAAATAGTGCTGTGTGCATGGAAAATATGTGGTGTACGGACCACCACACTCGTGTTAGAGGTAGCATAATGTTTAGCTTTAGAGGAAGCAGCTGGGAAATGTTTACTGTTGAAATTTTCATGGCCATGCCGGTCATAATTATTGCCCTTTGAATAGTCTCTGTTGTCCAGCTGAAACTGCCTTATTCAAAGTCTGTTTCAAAAATGAAGAAGAAGAATAAAAAAGAAAGACTCAGTGATATTTTTTGTAACAGACTCAAAACTTTCATGGTCGACCGTTTGCATCAGTTCTTGTTCACATTTCTCAATTTCTTTGCTTAATTTGTTTTTCTTTCTTATCCTCAAACCTCTGAGTATGCATTTTTTTTCCCCACCAATATTTAGAAAGAGTCACAGAATACCAGATTCAATATCTATTTTTCCCTCCAGATATCTTGATAAAGACTGAATACATTGCTACGACAATTTCCCAGTGCCACTGAAGAGGGAACATAACGGTGCTTGTCATGCCTCAGGGGCGTTTGGGTTGTTTTGGCTTCTCTGTGTTTACATTTTTCCTTTCTTGTTTATCTTTGATCAGCCTTAGTTTCTGTTTGTACTTCAGTCTTTTATTAGTTTTGTTTGGGTTAGATCTGTTGTTCATTCCTTGTGTTTGTTACGGTTAGATTTATATTTTGCCAACTCTCCTGTTAGCGGTACTCCTCCACTTTCCTCCTGTGGCTTTACTCTTCCTCAAGGGTGTCCAAATTCAGTCTTTGAGTGAATTTCGTCTGCGTTTTTGTAGTTGAGATGGTAAAATGTAACTTTTTCCATTGTTATAAGTTCTTTGTTACTTGTTTCCCCCCCACTAAACTACCACCAACTTTGACTGGTCTCCAATTTGGGTCCGACCACCGACTACCTTATTCAGCAGAGAGCATGTGAAAGTCTCCCTCTGGTGAAGACGCTACGTTTTCAGAACAGCAGAATATTTTTATCTATTAGGATCAGAAGGCATAAAGACTCATCCTAACAGTTTGAAGGCAATCAATGAAATCGAGGCACTGTTCACTGCGTCTTCCAGTGAACAGTGGGTGAATGAGGTCCTGCACTGCCAGAGGACATCAAACTCACAAATGCAAAGGAGGCTACAGCTCCCTTATGTTACGTGGAGACTAACAACCCATCTGTGTCTTCATCAAATGCAAGTAAACACACCAACAAAGCAGGTAATTATAGATGAGCTCAAACATAAATTAGTGGAAACAAAGTGAATGCATGCCACAAGTGAGGACCCCACTTATTAAACTAAATCATCTCGTCGAATAAACACTTTACTGTGCTTTTTTCTCCTCATCAAAAAAATAAAAAGTGATTGAACGGCATATTTTCAATCTTAAAGGGTTTATTCCTAAATCATGAGTTCTGGTACTCATGATTTAGTACAAGAACTCATAAAACAGGTCATGCTTTATTGCAATAAGAGTAGAGACTACAGGGGTTGTATAGCTGCAGTAATACAAGCATCTGGAAACGAGAATCTCTATCAAACAAACTGAACCAAATGGGTTTATTTTTGTTCTTTTTGTGAAGGACATTTTAAAAGATGATTTATGAAAGCAGCAGTCTCAGAGCTAACCACTATAGTAACCATGGTCGAAATAACACGACATTAAGGACTGAAAGTGCTTCAGAGTAAATGAGGATTTCCACGTCCAGGATTTAATCAACACAGAGAAGCATTTCAGCATTCAGATGCTGAATGCAGATTGGGAATTGTCTTGTTTTCAGTTTTCAGATTTTCAGTGTGCTTTAGCTTCATTACATGAGGCACAGGAGAGTCATGGAGCGGAGAATGTGACGTAAAAGGAAAATGACTTCTCACTGCAGATAGATTTTTAACTCTCGATGTTCTGCGAAATAGCAAACAAACAATAAACATCCTTCAGCTGGATACATACTGTATTGTGTGAGGGTGAGGATCATCAACAACTAGCTGGCAGGCCCTTAGCATGGATCAGAGTCAACAACTGCAATGTTTCATATTCCATAAAATGTGTTTCCCCCCTCTCATTTGCTTGCACCAAATAGTATTCTTGTCCATTGTTCCCTTTACGTACTATGTTTGATATCTTAGAATGTGGAAAGTGCTCGTTGAGCGGTCCTTCCAGAGATAGGTTCTAGCATACAGATGTATAAATAATTACAAGTTGTGCGTGGAAGGTCTGAGGGGAATGTGAACTTTCCTTTTTGCGAAATTATTGTTTTCCCTGACTTCAGTTAAGGGCAAGGTTGTGCAATCAAGATAACAAGGTGTTCAGCTGCAAAGAGGACAGCTGTGTCACACAGAATGAAGCAGTCAAAGACACATCAGGGGAAAAAAAAAAGTATTTATAGGTATTCTTCCAGTGTATGGCCAATTCTCTGAACAATCAACAGAGCTATGTATTTGTGAGGAAAACATTCCACTACAGCTGACAACAACTTTGCAAAGTTGTTTGATTTACACTACATCTTCAAAAATGTACTTCGTATATA
>NW_006800052.1:412336-440735 GCF_000485575.1 Poecilia formosa | reverse complement strand
CACACACACAAATAAAAACCATGATCAGTTTTCTCTCTGCTCAGCTCCAATTTAAAGTTTTACAACTACAGATACACAGATAAGCTCCATTAAAGCAAATATGCATGAGAAATAGCAACATTGTGCTGTTTCACAGATACTGTGTGATCTAAGTAGAACCTGCTTTGATCACTGACTTACGTTGGCTGTGCTTTGTTTAGTCTAGATTAATGGCACATTTGAAAGCTTATGACAACATGTGGCTCCCTATGTCATTATACAGACTAATTAGGCAATGTAGGACTTTGGAGGATTTGGTGTTTTGAAGGCAAATCTTTTTTCTTTTTTTTTTTTCATATATGTTTTTTCTATTTCACACAGTACACTGTAGACCCGCAAAAATGTTTCTGAAGACACACTGACATTTACATTTGCGAGAGCAAAAATGTCTGCTTACTTATTTCCAGAGTACATAAACAAATTTGACGTTGCTTCTCCAACAAACTACTGTCATTCTTAGCATGTGAAAGGGTGTACAACTGAAAGCCTGTGGATCTGTTGGGAAATACGCACAAGATGTTTTTTTTTGTTTTTTTTTCACTCCTGGTGACCTCTGCAGTGGTGGATGTCAAACATAAAACCTCATCCAGGAATGTTTGTCTGAAGAAAACCTCCAGGCTCAATGTAAGGAGGCTAAAGGGGAGAAAGTGACAAGTCGTTGGGCAAAAATGAACATATAAGCAAAGTTTGAAATTATTTTTGCAACAGCTAGAAGAAAATAAAACTTAGAATATTTCTGTGTAGTTTTACATGTGATTCAAGGTATTTTTATTTTTATTTTTTTTTCATTTTGAGCTGAGCTTGCTGTGTGTCTCTGCTCCAACATTGCTGCACTTCCTGTAGGTGTATTTTATTAACCTATGGGACAATTTTCAGTTTGGTTCATTTCACACCAGTTTGCCACAAAAGTGATATCCGAAAACATAAACAGAGGCTGAGTTTGAGCTGCTACTTTGTAACATGAAATCAATTTCAGTTCAACTCATCTTTACAATATCCTATGAAAAAGTAATTTATAAATTTCAGTTCAGTTTCAAATCTAGTTACATAAATTCAGTTTTATTCAAATTCAAATAATTTACAGTCAGACCCAGGAAATATAAAACACAGGTTCAAAAATATTTAGATTAATCACTATCCCTTGAACTTTATTACATTTTGTTAAGCTACAACCATGACATGCATTTTATTGAGATTTTATGACATACACCAACACAAAATGACACATAATTTAAAGTGGAAAGAAATAATACATGATTTTTACAAATAAAAAAAAAGAACACCAGCTGAAGTAATTTTGTTGCAGTTACATGAGCAAGTCTTTAGGCCAGTTTTGCAATTTTGGCCAGACTCAGTCGTTATCGAGAGCAGCTCAGTTTTCAAACCTTGCCAAAAAACTTCTCCAGGAGAGTAGGTGGGCCAGAATTTCATTTTTCACTTGTCAGATGTACTGCATAGAGTAGTTTGTCTAATGTGCCAGGGCATTTTTGCTCTGCAGAAATGCTTGATTGACTTTATTAAATCAGGGTTGCATCTAAAATCACAGAATTCATGTTCTATTAGTAAAATAGAAACACACGATGGTATGACCTATAACCTTTTGGCTTATAGAAGTCTAGGCTGTTCTAATATTTAATTATGCTTACATCTTCAACATGAATGGGAAACCTTATGTCAATCTCGGGGTCCATTTCAAATTTGTAAAAGTCAGTTTGTAAAAAAAAAAAAAAAATAAATAATAAAAAAAGCAATATGATGTAACTATTGTGAAATTATTAAAAGAGCATAGAGAATATTTTTGCATATTCCTTTTT
Organism: Poecilia formosa; assembly: GCF_000485575.1. Classification (NCBI taxonomy): domain Eukaryota; kingdom Metazoa; phylum Chordata; class Actinopteri; order Cyprinodontiformes; family Poeciliidae; genus Poecilia; species Poecilia formosa. The sequence continues at coordinate 438,882 of NW_006800052.1, read as the reverse complement.
GCACATATTTGTAAAAATGGCTTTGAAGTTGTTGTTTTTTTTTATATGCTTCCTTTCAAAACACAAAATAATACAATAATTTGTCACCAACAATAGAATGAGACATGTACAATGAATTGTACATTATACAAATACAATTATCAGTTTTATTTTTTATTTGGGATTTGATAACTAAAACATTTGAAAAAACTGCATTTTGAAAGTTACTTTTCTTCAGTCAGAGTGGAGTAAAAGTATAATGTTCATTATGACATTCTGCATGACAGTGACTCCATTCATCACACTTAACTAATGTGATGGTCGGAACTGCAGCTTCTTAGCCAGGCGTCTTGTGTCTGCAGGGAGACAAGTTGATGCCACTTGCAGTTAATTGTCCAGATTGGGGTCAGTGAGATATTAGTGGGACCGACTTTTCGCCACACTCAGTTGATATAAGAACTGCTCACAGCGGTATGTTGTCCCAAACAGAGACACAAACTGGAGAGCATGTCTCCTTAGGTTGACAAAATCCTCAGCATTGACATACAGTCTGTAGAAGTCCAGCAAAGGGTGACTGATGTATTTGGCTTTGTGCTCATTATGGCTGTGAAAGAGGATGATTTCCAGTTGGGTTGTCTGGCACATCAGATAGTTACATGCTAAATATAAGGTTCCCTTTTCTTTGTCTTCATCTGTATTGATTTGACACACTTGCCAATTTATTCACTTGTTACAAGAGGCTTTTGAGTAGGAAATTGCAGTGTTGCTACCTCTCAGCTGATGTTGCTAAAGACTTTATTTCTCTTCAGACGTCTTCACGCGAGACAGCAGAGCACTGAGAAGCTGGTTGAGACCTGCAGCTTGATGTTCAGCTTTGACAGCTACTTACTCATGTCCACCAAGAATGCCACATCAGAGAGCCTGCTGGCTATCAGTAAGTTGCACTGCAGGTCTCCCTTTAATCTCCAGAAATGGTTAAACTTCCTCGTTTGGAGAATAGAACCATCAAACATGCTTAGGGTTTTCAGTGAGCCCCTCCATGAACTGACAGCTGTTTAGCCCTCCGCTTTTTGATGAAGTATGCAATGGAAATGCCAGATGTCATCATATTGGTCATCTTCAGGGAATGAGCACACAAATTCTCTTGATGCACTAGGCAGTGGCATATAACTAAATCACTAGGATAGACACCGAGGCGGCTCATTTCATTTTTAATTAATTCAGTCGATCCCTTTTGCCCACCAACCATCGGTGGTGCTCCATCTTCAGGGAAGCCGCTCGGCTCAAGTTTGTTCATATCCAGAGCAACATGATGGAACAGATTTTCCCCTTTTGGTTTTTCAAGCTAGCAAAAACAGCAGCTCATTCTATTTTTTATTTTTTTTTCTGTCAAAGTCTGCTGTGACCCCATGCACAAAAACATCTATCTGTGCAGTGTTGGCGATATCTGCTTTCTCGTAACAGGCAAGAGAAAAAAAAACCTTGAAAAGTGCTTGCAGTGTCCTTCAGTGTTTTTTTTTTTTGTTGTTGTTTTTTTTGTTTGCCATGTCAGTGATCTTGTCTTCAACTGTTCGTCTGGACAAACTGATGCTTTCATATATCTTCACTTTGTCACAGCTAACAGTTCTGCAGCATCAGCAATGAGGTCTTTTTTCACAAATTTGCCCTATATGTCAGGCTTCAGCACCTTAGCTAGTGATTCACTAACCGTAGTTTGCACTCATAATGTTGTCTCTGTTGTGCATGGAAACTCTGATGAGGCACAGTAACGTTTTTTGCCTGCATCTGTCCTTTTCTCCTCCTCCAGCTTAACATGCTGGTCCAAATTAGACTTTTTCATCACTCCCGGTGCCTCCCGATAATCTAAATAGGCGAGTTTGCTTTTAACTTCAACAAAAACACAGCATTTGCCATCCACATCGTTCCTCGGCAGTCAACATGATCGACACGTGTCAGACTTTCTCATCTTGCACTGGTAATTGATCACTTATGTTGTTACCCTGAACTTTGCTCAGATTAGCACTTTTATTGTAGAAATGCCCTCTATTGCCATTTGATCTAAACCCTTCCACTGTAGCTCTGGCTGTGTGCTTAGGGTCCTTGACCTGCAAAAACATAAATATCCACTCTAAAAATTTGTTGCCAGTAAAATTGTTTCTCCCAGGATTTCCCTCTATTTAAAGCCATCTTTCTTCCTATTAACCTTGACTACCTTTTCTTTTCCTATTGATTAAAAGAGTTCTCACAACTTGATCCATTTCTCACAGCTGCCATGGTGTTTAGAGTGATCGTATATGCAGACAGTGTTTTGCATGTTGACTAAAAAGTTACATTTGGTGTCATGTGCAGAGTGCAATTTTCTGTAAATTTGCTAAACATAGAGATTCATGGCGGTATCGTAGAGAATGGCCATGATTTTTACAGGTGCGCAACACTTTTTCCATTTTAAGATTATGAAATGAACCATGCTGCATTAGATGCTCAAAACTTTGCATAGTGTTTAATAATCGAATTAAACTTTAAACTAATTCTCCATATTACTGTTTATTAATTAATATTATCTAACACACTTCTGAGTGCTTTAATGAATCACTGCTGAGATTAAATTACATAAACCGACTATTAAGTGACATTAAAAAGTAATTGACTGAGCTAGATTTTATTTAAGGGGAAAAGAGCAGAAGAGACTGACCACAAATCAGTGCCAAACATTTTATATTATTATCTGTGAAAGCTATTAAAATCTATGCAAAATGTGGCTTCCTATCCACAGTCTTATGCTACTTCATGCCGGTCAATCACATTAAAATCCCAATAATAAACACCCTTTAAGTTTTTATTTGTACCATAGCTATGCATGAGAAGGATCACAGGGTATTAATACTCATACATTGCATTGTATATTTGTCCATTAAGTCCAATCAGTTTGATTAAATGCAGTATTACCGTCAGAAAGGCCTTAATCGATTTTAATTTTCTGCTTCTTAATTCAGATAAGATTGAGCTTCTTTGTTTTTTGGTCCTAACTGCCCCCAGATGATACAGTCTAGACTTGTAATTACACTGGAAGGTGTAACCTTGACCTTCAGAAGGGTTTTTGTGTTTTAGTTTCAGCAGTCAAAAATAAACACTTCTAAAAATGACCAAGCTTCAACAGATCTCGCAACCTCATAAATCTATATTTTTCTCAAAATAGCTCTTCACTGTCAGAGTGCAGGGGTATTACTTCTTCTTCCTAAAGTTTCCTGAAAATATGAGAATATGAAGCAGAGCTTTCACCTCTCATGATCACGGAGAATTAGCTCCAAATTTGAGTTTGACAACCAGAAATATTCTTTAGCTCAAAGATTAAGCCTGGAACCTTTCTTTTTAATAGTTAGGGCTGGTTTGAGTGACCCTGAACCAGCAATTTAGCTTCGCTGCAGTTCGCCTCTGACGCTGGAGGACATTCTGTGATTTTCTGAGCTACTATTGGTAACAGCAGTGGGGGCAACTACGTACTTTCTGAGGTGTATGCGGACAATTATAAACCCTCAACCCCAACTACCTATTACCATAGGTGATTAGCAAAATGACAAACAAAAACAAATTGTGTAGTAATATAATAAAATGTAGCAATATCCAGTGTGTAATACATTTGGAAATGTGAGATTATAACATCTCAATGACAGCCTGAACTATATGAAAGAGTGTTAACACTAAATTGTTGCATGTCGTCCCTTTGCACTCGCCCATTTGTCAAGAATGGCATCAAATGAAATAGAGCATGCAACACTGTTTTCAATAGAGATCACTGCTAACTGGGTCAAGCCTGTATTCTTCTCCACTAAGTCATACGGTCAAAGAAGCATTAGTTAAGAGCTTCAAACAAATTACAGATCTTGCTAATGCACTTTTTAAAAAATAAATATTTTAAAAACAATCACTTGGAATTAAGTGTCTGTTTCTACGTTTCCGCTTAATATTAGACCAACCTTTGCCTTCCCCTGTCTGTCCTGATTCTTTCTCTCTTCTTTCTGTCCATCCAACTTGGATGACATGAACTTTGTGTTATGCATGTTTCAAAAATGCAGCTTTCAAATCACATATAAAAAAAACACATTTTATTTTAAATGATATCCTTGTTGGATAACAGTTATTGAGTGGATGCTGCATCTTATCAGACTCATCAGATACATCACAACAGACCTGTGGAAATTTATTGAATGAAAATGCTCAAGTTTATCACTGTCTATAATTAATCTGTTTTATGATTCTTCATCTGGATAAACAAATGCTTAATTACTGTTTGGACAACAAAAATAAGCTCAAACAAATTCCTTTATTAGTTATTTTCCTTATGATGATCTATTGTAAATGCAGCACAAAGTCATTTTACCTGTGACTTAAGCAAACGTGAACATTTCCAGACCTGCTCTTCACACACTGATAGAACTTACCTGCTATCTTTCAAAATCTTTTTTCCATCTCTATCTTTGTCCTTCTTCCTCTTACATTTTCTGCCCTCAAAGCTTTCTTTTCTGCCTCTCCATCTTCAACTTCCTGTCATCAGATGACAACACGATTCAAATGACAAGAATCACTTTCCTAGAGGGGCACGCACTGGACTCCCTCTATTTGGAAGGAGAAGGGCGGAAGGATGATAGAGCAAAAGGGCGCCTAATCAGTACTGTGCCTCTGTTATTGATCACATAATTTACACATGCACAGGTAGCTGTTAAATAAAGAAATAATTTTTCTGCCATTGCTTTGGTGTCCTCTCTAGCGCAGCACCCCTGTGTGGTGCGTATAGTGCAAACCGACTTTTTGCACCACTAACAATAACTTACCGTAGTTGTTTATTCTTTTACCATAGAAGTCTCACATAAGTTTTTGCTTGTCATTTTTAATGTGCCCGTCTTGTTGTTTCACCCTCTGACTAAAGTAGATGGCTTTAGTCAGACTATATACTGCATTCAAGAGTTCCCAGTGCAGTATATAGTCCACTACTATGTGTCGGCTAAGTAATGTTTCATTGTGCTGTTGTGAAACTAAGTTTGATTCTGATTAATTTACTTTGCTAGAAGTATATTTTAGAAATTTATTGATGAAGAAATTTGGATTATTTCTATATGCAGAGACTCCTTTAAAATAACTGCTGATAGCATGTCTTTGTTGATGTATGATATCAAGCATTCCTGAAACATTGAAAACGTGTGACCCCATCTGTGCAGCACGCTGGGTGTCATAAATGTTTAATCTACTCAGGTTAAGCTGTCAATGATCTTTCAAATCCTATGAGTTATATCCAATAAAAAATCACCAATGTTTTATGATTAAGAGTGAGAATCAATTATTACAGTTTTTTTCTTTACATAGTACAACAACCTTGACAACCTGTACTACTCTTCTCAGTTAATGTACATGTCAAGTCACTGCTTACAAATAGCCACCTAGATTGGATTTTTATGTGTTACTTTGAAAAACAGTGATTCAAAAATTAAGTCTCATGAATTACTAACTGCGCTTGGATAAGGAAAGACATAAAGTACATGCACACGCGTCAGTCTACATGCAGATGGATTCCCTGTGTGAGATGATTAATCATTAATGATTCAGTGTCAGAGTGTACTCTCCCCTTGTGTTCAACTTTGATTTGACAGATTCATAACTCTGCTAAACTGATTTGTTATTGCTTTGTATTGCTCAGAGGAACAACAAAGCTAGGTCTTAGGTTGAGACACAAAAGTTAATGTTGACACTCTGACTGTAATGATCTGCAATGTTTTTCGTGCAGTAGAACTAGCAGAAGGAAACTGATCACTGCTAAAATTAGCCAGTGCGCTGCGACGTGAAATCAGAATTTGCAGGTTTTAAAAAATGTGGGTAAAAAAAGGAAAAAGACCATAGCTAAGAAATTCAGTAAAGACACTGAAAATAAATAACATTATTGTTTATTTTGTCAGCTTAGTTGAGTTAATAACCCACAAGTGAACAAGGTAAGCTGATCAAATTCTGCGTTTTTCAAAGCAAACTTGTGGCATTCAAAGCGGTGGTGTCCAGATTTACTGGCAACCTTAGAAATTATGTGTGAAAAGTCTGAAAACAAATTAATCTCTTATCTAATCTTAAACTGAAAACATTTATTCACTTCTCCAACAGTCAGCTTTGCTTCAGATGTTTTTCAGGTCTCTTCCTCCCTAGTGTGAATAGTGGAACGATAAACTTAACTGGATCATCATCCAATCATGCTAAAATTTATAGGTCACTTTTTACGTGGAACCATTCTGACCGGGCATTGGGATTAAGAGAGTGGGAAGACAAGGTACATTCCTTTCTCTATGAGGTCACCTTCCAGTATAATTAATACATTTTTGCATATTTAAGTATCAACTGCCCATCATAATCAAGTAACTATGTCACCTTCAGTTGTTATGAGAATGCTAACTACATCAAAATCAAAAAAAACAAAATTGACTTTGTATCTGACGCCTTGAAATTGACCTCTGTCTCTTTAAGAATCTCCTTCTGTTTCCAACATTCCCTCTTCAGTACATCATCATAACAATACTTCTCCATGCCATCCACTGGTGACATTTGCAACCATTCTTAGGGGCATTGTAGCTTCTATCATAAACTCAGCAGACGTGCAGTTCCACCAGGGGTTTGTTAATTCCTGCTGTCACAAGTNCTGTGCCTAGAACTGCACATTTCTGGACTGAGATGTCTGATGTTGTTCCTGGGATCTGTTTTAGCCACTGTTCCAGTAGTATAGCTCAGTGAATAAGTCACCAGTCTTTCACCTGGCAGACCCAGGTTCAAATCCAGGCTGGGGCAAACAGTTACAACAGTGAAATTGAGCTATGCAGTGTGGGTCCTTAGGCAAAACCCTTGGAGCTATACAGCCTACCTCATACCATGAGAGACATTGATAAGCAGGACATGCCTGCTCAGACATCGCCCGGCCAAACAAGGTCTGCGTCAGGTGCTGGGGAACCAGAGCACCTTGATGAAAAATGGGCGAGAGATGAAAACATGGATATATATATATATGATCTGAGACAACCAACTCTGGTGATCAAATTCTTGATGCTGCAGTTTTATGTACATAGTCTGGCAAAATTGTGTCTTTCTACAGTATCTACAGTAGTGTGATGGGAGAATTAGGTTTGCCACATTATTATGGTAAAATAATAATTACTGGAAGATTTAACTTTGCGTGTTAGATTAATTCAGTAAAAGATTAATTTGTTTAAAAACACATTTTACACATCCTTACCAGGGGTGCTACTAAATGTTCAGGGTTCTGTATATGCATGCACAGAGTACATGAAGTTACCCAATAATCCAACAACTATAGATCTATTGAAAAGATTTGCCACATGCAATAATCTTTGATGGGCCAGTTTTTGTTTTTTTTTTGTTTTTTTTTTCTTCCATCACTGCAAATGAAATGCCATGAGATGACAGCACTAAGGAAAAAGGCACTCATCACTTTTCCCGGGTTGGTGTCGTGAGATAAAGATCAATGTCTTGATCAAAAGCAGTGCCTCAATCTTATCATACTTTCATACTCTTTTATCCTTCTGCAGGTTAAATATCCGAGGGGGTCGCAATATTTGCTTCTCTCAACAACACTCTGAAAATGCATTTAGAATAGATTTTGTTGCAGATGTCCCTCGGACCTAAATTTGTGGTTGTGCTGGTAATGATAAAGTAATTCTTTTTCCTGCGTCAATATTATAGCTCCACAGCTATCATCAAAGGCTTGAAGGGGCTTTGAGTATTGCTCCAACTATGCAACATCTGTGAAAATGATTCCTTTGTGAGTAATTTACCTCTATCCACAGCATCCATTTTTAACAAAACAAGATATGTTTAGCTGAGATGGCAGCGTTTGAGATATTTATCATACGTCAAAAAGAAATAACGTGTTGACCCTCTAATCAGATTGTTTCTCACTCACTTCCTGCACCTGCAATGTGTTATATTCCTCCAATGTGTTTTCTGTGGTTTATGCATAATGCCAGTGGATAGCTAATGTGCACTCCTTCTAAAAACCATGATGCTTCACAATGCGACAGAGAATTTCTGTGTGAATGCTCTGTGGAAGTGCAACAAATCTTTGCCTTTCTATGTGCGACAGCTTAAGGGGCACAGTCATTATCTACAGCATTTTCTTTAAGAATCTGTGGCTACCCTCAATCTAATGGAAATCTGTTTTTTAAGGGGGGGTGGAGGGGAGGGGTGCATGGGGTTATGGTAAGGAGATGCCTGATGGAAAATAAATAAATAAATTCCAAGTTCATCATGCAAATTCATCCTCCCAACCGTGGCACATTCTTCAAACAGACACCTCCTCTGGAGAGAGGGAGACACAGTCTGATAAAGAGACAAATGAGCTTGTGATCTCCATACCAACCTCTTTCGTGGTGTGCTCATTTCAGCCTGTGTGTGTTAATGTGTGCGCGCACATGTGTGTGTTTGTGAGACAGAGAAGGTTTGGGGGTAGGTGGGGTTGGGCAGGCAGCTGGAATGGGGATTTCAATGACCTTTGCAATGATCACAAGCATGTCTAGAAACAAGCCTGTGCATGTAGGCCTTATTTAACTTTAAGTGATTACAGCTAAAAGGGAAGGCAGGCTCATAAAGAGTTGTGCTGCATCAAGAAATTCTGTGTGTACCCTGTTTTACTCTGGCAGGGAACTATAATTATGTAATTACGCAATAATCACACGTAATTATGTGATGGTATTCTGCACAATAGAACAAATTTTGTTATTGTGACACAAACCTTTGGCTTGGCAGATGAATCAAAAACAAAAGCTATTTACTTATTAGTGAGGCAACTAACCATTATTTTCATTATAATGTCACACACTGATTACTTTTTGAATCAAGTGATTAAGACTTTAGCTTATAAAATATCAAAAGATGCTTCGTCCTGTTCTTGAACGCGCTGGAGATATTCAAAATACAATGATGAAACTCAAATTGATGGGCCACAGTTCATCTGGAGGGCCAAATGTTTCCTCACTGTAATGTCGAACACGTTTCCCCCTCTGCCTCTTCTCTCCTCTGATAATGTATTCAGATATTCCAACAAGGTGATACCAAAATTGCCTGACATTCCCAGATTTATTGCTGTATTTTCCTATTATTGCCAAAGAAATATACAGAGATTCCACCCCATAAATCATATTGAGAGAGCAGCGCAGACACTATTGTGTTTAGCCCATTGCTACCATTTTTGGATTAGAAATAAATTGCTGCCTCATTTTCACAAATGAAACGAAAACCCAGCGCTGGCGCTACGGCGTGACTTTTTCAACAAAGTGTTTATCAATGGATGGATTTCTTGAGTGTTGCTGCTACATGAGGATCAATTACTATTAGCTCTTATTGGGTCTGACAATGGACTTAGATGCTCCTGTGTTTAGTTATATTTGTTTCCTCCACTCTTTGTCCCTGTATTTCCCAAGCGCCTCATTGTAGTATTAGATGAGAATACACACTTCACTGGAAAATGCACTTTAATATAATATAGAAGAGAAAGATTTATGCATATATGTCATGGTAATGGAAATGACATGCATTTGTGATTTATGGGCCAGTCTTGCACTGAATATTCTCAAGGCCATACTCAGCTAGGGACTTCCTCATTTCCTTTGCTTTGTGAGCATACATCATATTACATAATGGATAATAAGACATAAACAGAATTTTATGTGTAAAGTCTAAATGTTTATTTTACATGATTATAAAATAAAACCCCTTCCTGATTTACAGCTATGTTGTGCAGCTTAGGTTCTCATGAGTTATTTTGCATGCCGTGGCGTTGGGTGATAACAGTGCTGAGTGGAAGACCTTACACGTTACACACAAGGTGTCATTTTTGGTGTTAGAAAACAGATTTAGACTCGATTGGGCTGTGACCTTTGCAAACACTGCTGAGGGCAACGGATCAGACGCAGACTTTTTTAATATTTATGGGTTTTTTTGATGCCACACAAGGTCAAAGCAGATGCTCTTCTTACACTTCCCAGATAGTTTGAGCCTTTGAATCAGAGAAGATGTTTTGCCATTTAGAAATCACTTTTTCATGTTCAAAGTCAGCGCATCGCCAGGAAGGGTACTGAAGGGTAGTGGATTTTAGGCAGTCTGCTTTTACCTTGGGGACAAGAATGTTGGCTCTAAGTTTAGGATCTGCCTGTTTGCTCTGTTATCAAGAGCTTGCATCTGATAATGCTATTTTGTGATGTTGAAAGCTTTGGTGCACTTCTGAGCAGAGGCTCAGTGATTGACCGACAAACTGGAGTTATGTCTGATGTGGTTAAACATTCCACTTCCTGTCAAAATGTGCAAGACAAAAAATGGTGTAGATGCTCAATATTTAGCCGTGCCCTAATTCCTCGACTTCACACTATGAGCCGACACACATACTAGAATATTTTAATAATACCTTATTCCACAAATTACAACTTTCTGGTTGTGTTGTCTGAACATAAAACCCTGAACATTTCAAATTCTGTATAGTTCTCTTGGTAAATTCAAAATCATTTAGGCAACTCTGAGATAGAAAGCTGTAAAACCATTGCCACAAGGCCATCTATATGAGCAGCATCTGCGTCCATGCAAAATTATTAAAAAAGTACAATGGGTGGTAGCAGGAACGCCTTGGATACAAATATGAAAACTTAGGGTTTTTTTTGGAATACTTTAACAGCACATGGCATTTTTTTAATGATTATATAATGACATCATGTGAAAATAAATGCAATAAATAAAGATCTTTCGAATAAGAGAAAAAAAAATGTGGCTTACCTCGGCAGCTTCTGCAGCAGATTATTTCCTGCAGGAGTCCTCGTATGGGTCCCTCGGTGAACATAAACCAGTAAATTTCATTGGCTTCAGTTTTAAGTATATATTGCGTGAAACAGTGGATTTGTTTGGGGACTGTGGCAGAAATCTTTGCCAGCGGTGAAAACAGCAGGAGGGTCTTGACTTTTATTTTAAATTTGTTTTATTGAAGGCTCAGAGGAGTGTGGCGCTTATCTGCTCCTCCTGACTGAAAAATTAGAAATATATGATCTGGTTAGGGAAGTCTTGATGTTGCAGGGTGTCAGGAATTTTCAGATATGAAGGGATTATTCACTGAGCTCACTTGCTAATGCTTTATTTTAGCGCACTTCAAAAAGATGACATTTTTATTAAATGCTGAATTAAAATTATACACAAATGTAGGGTGCCTATAGAAAGTGTTCACCCCCTTCTGCCCGTTTATCGTTTTTATGAATGAACCATGATCAACAACATTTGGCTTTGTCAAATAAAAAAAAACATGTCTTTAATGTAAAAGTGAAAACTGATACAAACTAGTGACAATTAAGTAAAGATACATAGCATAAAACAATTGAATGCATAAAATGTTCTGACATTTGTTTCTGTGAAAATAGCCAGATTTTGTTGATCATGACTGATTAATAAAAAACGAATAAAGAGGGTAAAAATCCTAGGGAATTAATATTGCATAAAGACAGCGTAAATTAAATAAAAAGCACAAGATTTTTCTCTGTGTGAAAATAAATGGGACAAGGTCATGAGTGCCAAACCAACAATTCCCAAGACTTCACAGGCAACAAACATTCAAACGACGGGTAAAAGATATCCTAACGTTTTATGGTAGGTCCTAAAATGATGCTTTCATTGTTGGGGGAAAAAAAAAAAAAAAAAAAAAAAGAAAAATATATTATCCCACATCTAGTTACAAGACAGCTGCTTTATCCAGACTGTTAAGCCTTCTTATACTTTACATTGTTTTTCTGCATTAATCAGAAGCAGCACATCATTATAATGGACTCAAAGATTGTTTACAAACTGAAATATCACTTCAAATCTGGACTAATTATTCATATGAATTCTGATTGTGAAAACACAGTGACACAGTGCAGCATGAAAAGAAAGTTTGTCAAATGCTTACTTTATATGCATGAGCACAGTGCATTCACTGTCTTATGTGGTTGGTTAACCATGATTTCCCTGCAAACGTCTCCCTTATTAAAGGTATTTTTTTTCTGTTTACCTTGCTGCTGGGTTACATCTGACTGAACATAGTAACAAAACTATGACACAACCAGCCTTTCATTCTAGTGTGCAGCAAAGCAGATCACTTTTCCATCTTCTCGCACTCCATTCCTATCTGGCCTGAGCTAACTTTCCAGTCCTCTTTTGGCGTTAAAGGATCCAGCTCTAAGTAGTACAAATACTTTAAGTGACAGAGCCTAGAATAAAGGGGTTTAATGGTGAGCCAAAAGATTAATGTGGCTCTTTTTTTCCCCATTGTTTTTCTAAAGTGAAAAAAAAAAAAAAAAAAAAAGAACTGTGGGGGTCTATTCTTTTTTTACTGAGAGATAATGCAAGTCACTACTCTTCTCTCTTTTTTTGCCAGCTAAAGCAATTTAGTGTATCAAGGTCCATATCAGATTCTGTATCAGATTCTGAGAAAAAAATTTGAAGCCAAAGGTGGTTGTGTGATGGCAGGGTGCCACGGCTAAAAGTGCAAAGTAAGATACGACTTCATAAAGGTTGCAGATACTGTACACTCCCAAGTATAGTTGTAAAAATAAAAATAAAAATGACTCTACAACCATGCTAGATTCTCTCTCTTTCACTGTAATCTCACTGGTAGAAGCTGTAGTTTACGTGCAGCACAATGGTGTCGGCTGAATGCAAAAATACAACAGTTTAATCTACTTTAAATCAATGTGCAATAAACACGTGCAATAAAAATAACTGACAGAAAACCAGAATTATCGGAGAAACTTATACAGCAACTGGTAAAGACCTGCCCTTAAAAATAAATATCTAGCACCACTGAACTTACTCAATAGGTATTTTGTCAGATATCGTAACATTTCTTGCAATCATTTCTAGATAAGCCCATGTTAGATTATTTATCTTTCATCTAAGGAAATCCATACATCATTATCAGCTGCAGGCAGGGTGGAAAACGCAGACGATGTTAAATCAAGCTTGGTTCAGTCCCAGCTGATTCCAGTCAGTGAATCAAACCTGCAATCATCGACATGGTGATAGGTCAGTTTGAAAAATTATGATGTTATTATTTCACTTTTTAGCTTTTAAAGGTAGAATAATTAAAAACTAAATAAAAAACATAAAATTTTCATATACGTATATATATGATAGACCAATGACCTTCTCTTCAGCAACAGTCACAAGGCTTCAACTGATGGAGTCATTTTCTCGTTGTGCTGACTCAGCGTTTTTATAGGAGCATCTAGACACCGAGACAAATCTCATGTTTAAGAAGAGCCCACAAGTTCTGAATGGGATTTAATTTAGGTGAGGGAGAGGTCATGTCATTATCCTTTAATCATTAAGTCCTTTACTGGCCAACAATACAGTGGAGTACTTTGACTCATTGTTGATTATAAGCTGCATAAAAACCATGGTCTTAATGAAATATATTGACTTTTTTGTGTACCACAGCTTCAAGAAAGTGTATTTTTTTTATATAGTTTGATTCACCTTTTCACCTGAATTGATTCTACTTGCGCATCTTAAACAATAGAAGCCCGCACTTCTTCTCTGCCTCAACCTTGCAAGTGTCCAAGTTAAAGTGGAACATTTTGCCTGTTGTCCGTTCATCTAGAAGCCGGTTTATCTCTTCCTTTACTGTGCTACTTTGTCTTTGTTCCTCGATGTCCTGTCCTGTTATGTGTCATGTTCAATCTTTGTATCAATAATAAAAGTAATCTTATAGCATTTCAGTGTATACAAGCCAACAGTGTGTTGTCACAACCATTTAGTCTCAGTAGCTCTATATAACACATCACCGTTGCCTCTGTTTGGCTGTATGTTTCACATATCCCTAAGTGCATGTACAGTTATCAATCATAGACTGCTGCCACAGTAGAGTATTTATAGTAAATATTGTAATTATCATTTGTGACTCAGGGCGTGCTCAGACTCTGGCATGAGGAGTGTTGGATCGTGCCAAGTTGAACTCGGAGTATTCAGCCGTAAAGCCATTTGTTTACACTGAAAATCACATAGCCTCGAGTGATTATTCAATCCAACCAGAGCGTAATTTGAAAAATCCGACCAACTGGAAAAAAAAAAAAAAAAAGGTCTTACTAATCAAATTCTTTCTCTGTCTTTCTAAAATAACCAAGCAATGCTTCTGAGTCCTGTAGCACTGAAGGTAATTTAAAAAAAAAACAAACAATCAAACAAACAAACAAACAAACAAAAAAACCCAAAGATTGATTTAGGATCTTTTTATCTGGCAGTTTTAATTCTGAAATTCCTCACCGCATTGTGTGTTTATGAATATCTTGATGACTCACAAGCAAAGACAAAAGTTTATCATTGTTCAGCCGTAGCATATGCTCAGATACATTACAGTATAAATTTGAAAAGTGAAAAAGATCTATTCATGAATTAAATGACCTACTCGAAGAGACAACACCATTCCTCATTATTTATTTAAAATGTCAGAGTGCAAGCATTTAGAGTGCACTCGATGAATCTTTGCTTGTTTACGGGAACTCTGAAAGACATAAAATCAGTATGCATTTGTGCTGGTGCGCCTCCCTCCGCACCCACCCAAAAATAAATAAATAAATAAAAATCACTTTAACAGCGAGTCTGTTTTTATTAAGTTGTAACTGACACCTATCTGGATTCTGTCTATTTCACTCTCTTCTAGCCATCACTGTCCCAATGAAAATACAATTTTCTCCTTAAGACATTTTTTTTTTAAATACTCTATAGCTCTGTGGGCTTTTTGCTCTATTATTTCCATCTATTGAAAACTATTTAATGCCCCGCTGAATGTCATGCTGCAGGATTAGTCTTATCAAATTCTAGAGCATTGTGACTAATGGGTACTTTAATCTACAGAGAAAAAAAGTACACAAAACAGCAAGTTATATTCATTAATCCTTGGAGCACACGGTAATTGCTTTACAGATACATTAGGGGCAGCATTTTAGGACCTAGTGATGAAGTCGGGAGCCGCATTAGGCATAATTGAGAGGCTGAAATAGTGTTATTGTGTCTGCGTCTCTAAAATAACCATTTCCATGACGTCAGATTTAATTTTCATCATTCCAAAAGTAAACATTGGAACTAAACAGCTTATCTGCAGTTCCTAAAAATGATAGTTGCAGTGGCTTTTCGAAAGTGCACACACCAATACTAAAATACCAGGTTGTTGTAATGTAAAAAAAAAAATAATAATAAAAAAATAAAAATGACTCTATAAAGAAAACGTGACACATTTAAAGTGTTTTATTTCATTTTTTTTTCCAGGAAAAGATCAAATTTGCTAAAATATACAAAAAAAATTATATATTTTCTTTAATAACCTAGAAGCATGGGTGTATACACTCTTATGCTAAAATTTACAGCCATTGTAATACAAAAACTCAAGGTTTCTTCAAAATGGCAATTAAAACAAAGGTTTGTAGAGGAGACTGCCAAGAGGCCAACACACACTCTAAAGAGCTGCAGGACATTCTGGTAAGCTCTGGTTATGACATGTGACAAAAATCTCCAGTTTCTTCTTCTGTTTCATACCACAGTGAGGATGAGTGGTTTGCATAGCAAACCAAATATGAAAAATAAAAGTTTTTCCACTGCTAAAAAATAAATCAAAGTTGCATAATCAAATGAAACAGTATAGCTTAAGGTTGTATGCCACCCATTTGGGAAACTTAATCAATGTAATAATATGGTGAGGTTACCCAGTACTATCTCCATTACGTTCAATAAAGTCAAACTCAACTCAACTCTAACCCAGAACAATCATATTTACAGATTGATACCATCACAGTTTAGTGCATCAGTCAATCCTGAATCTATACATTGAACACTAAGCATTCCATGATCTGCTCATTTTACAATGCATATTTTTGTTCTGCCTGGCTAAAATTTTGTAAAACCTTGTGGAAGAACGACGTATGGTGTATGATGAAACTGGACATAAACCTATATGGACCACTAAAGGTAAAAGTTTGCCCTAAGAATCTGCAGTTATCTATATCTAGTTATCTATCCATAACACTTAACTGGAGGTTTTTTATGTATTTTTTTATTTATTTTTTTTTAACAGCAGATGAAAATATGGATAGTTCCAATTATCTGTTTTGATCAAACCTCGAGATGTTTGTTGGACAGCTGAAGAAAGGGATTTTATTTTTTAGCACCACTATGCATACATCTATGCATACATTCAAATCAACAAAATGACTTCATGGGGGAAAAACTATATATTTTTTGAATGGCTCAGTTAGAGTCCAGAACTAAATTCAACATAAATATGCAGTGTTGTTACATAATATGTACAGATAAGAGCTGACATGACAATCAGATGGATTTAGAGATGTTTGCTGGGCAGAGTGGGCAAATGTTAACGGGTCAAGATGCAGCATGTTAACAGGCTCCAACCAAAGCAGACTGAATGGTAAATTAGAATCAATACATGAGTCCAGAAAAAGTCTTATCGTTAACCATGTGCACATTTATGTAGCTAGGATATTGCAATTTTATTTCATGATTTTCCTTCTAGCAAATGTCTTTTTCCTGAGTCGTATGGCATAAATCTTACGTCATAAGTTTTAAATCAAATTTTCACAGTCCCCTCTTTTACATGCATAATGAAAAAAATATAATTTTAACAAGGTGCACCTCTGACAGCTGCTGTAAGGCACTTTGGGGTAAGAACATGAATGCTAAGAAAAGGGTGAATAAGCACTTCTGTGTCTGACTAACTCGTCCCTTTTGGAAGTAACATAATCACATTCTTTTGCTTTATCCAGTAAAAACATTGATATTTGCTTATCCTGTACAAAAGAAACTATGAAGCAGGAGCAGTATCTCAGACACTCAGTCTGGGAGTCTATTACTTTCATTCTCTGTTAACTAATGCTATGAACCTTGATATAAATCCACCTGAGAACATCACCCAGCAGACGATAACAAACGGGGAAGAGAGGAACGCAAACACTGTTGTTACAGAATTGGAGTTGAAATGTTGTTGTTCTGCATATTCTATAGATTTAAGTAAGGCAAAAATCCATAATAAAAAACAACTTATATAACCAAAATGCAAAAATCCCAAAGGCAAGGTAGAAGAGTGATATCTTTCCCACCCAAAAGCCTTCAGAAAATCCACAAGGACAGACTGCTTAGATACTTTCAGAGGCATGGCGTGTCTTATTAGGAGAGAAATAATATAATTTTCAAAGTATTTGTTCTTGTTTGCAAATCAAAATATGTCTTAATATGGGACAAACGAATTTCAAAAACATTTGTGTTATCTTTCTCTGTGTCAAAAAGTCTTTAGTGGAGCTTTGAAGAGAGAAAAAAATCACTACTTGTCATCCCGTTTCCCCTTATTTTGAAATTATTATTATTATTTTCTTTATTTCAGTGTCAACAGCAAAACAGGTATGACAGATATGGCAACTAGATCTTATTATTTTTTTCGTTTGTTTGTTTAATTTAGTCCCTAGACTTCTTATCTGTTTATTTTGGGCATTTCACAAATATAATATATTACAAGGTAACAAACATTTCAACCACACACACACACAAATGCTTCATTTGTGCAGAAATCTGCCTTTCTTTTGCAAAGACAGAAGAGCTTAACAGTTGATTGCAGGATGGAGGGAACTAAATACCAGCAA
Organism: Poecilia formosa; assembly: GCF_000485575.1. Taxonomy (NCBI): domain Eukaryota; kingdom Metazoa; phylum Chordata; class Actinopteri; order Cyprinodontiformes; family Poeciliidae; genus Poecilia; species Poecilia formosa. The sequence continues at coordinate 421,210 of NW_006800052.1, read as the reverse complement.
ATCCTGGGAGAAAACCTGTTAGAGACAGTGAGTGAATAAAAACTCGGTCTGAAGTTCAGCTTCAAGCAGGAAAACGTCTTTAAAACAACCTTCTAATCTAGAAGTAGAAGGTTGCGCAGCCATCTTGGACTATTTAACACAGATGTGCTGCTAAACCACAGGGCAGACGACAGACAGAGGATTAGATACAAAAAGTTTCTGGAACATGTCAAAGTCTCAGAAATACACTCATCAAAAGTGATGTGTGTTTAGAATTTTAGGGCACAGGATGTACTTTCTGGATGTTTACACTAAATGATTATTATTATTATTATTATTATTATTATTATTATTATTATTATTATCAATTAGCACTTTTGTCATACTGTCACTTGCAGTGACAACACACTGGAATGACCAGGTAATTAACAATTAATGCCAAAAACGTGTCATTACAAGAACTTCCATCCAGTAAATACATTCTTATTCTTAGTGTTTCTGTCCTTACCCTCTGCCTTTTTTTATTATTTTCACTTCCTCTCTGTGCTCTGTGACATGTTTTTAATGGCTAAAGCTAGTTCAAAGCACAATTGACATACTGCTGAAAATACAACAAGCACAGTGGATCGCAGATCATGTGCATGGAGAAAGGCAAAAGTTGTCTAAAACACACTACAATTAATCTCAAATACGTGGAAAATGGCAAGAATAGTTTATGATGTTTGTGTGAGGGTTTTGACCACATCTTTTTATTTTTGGAAGCGCTGATAATTTTCTTCTGCGCTGTACACACAACCACTCAACCTGAGTTCTAAGTAAAATACAGATATGCATCAGACATCGTGGGCAAGAATATGAGCAAAATGTGGGTGTCCAGTAGAGGCTCAAAGCACTGCGCAACAGCAACAAAATGTAGAGGATGCTAAAAGAAATCATAAATATTAATCTAAAAACAAAAAGACTGTCATGTTTGAGGTGTGAAGGGAGCCAAGAGCAGAGAGAGAGAGAGAGACAGACTGAAGTTAATAGATTACTTTCAACAATGAACTTGCAGGGGAAATAAGAGGGAGAGCAGGTTATGGATCACAGTCATGCAGCGACATGGAAGAACCCAACAAAGAAACAATGAAAAAATACATAAAATCACCTGTGGATCATGACAAACACGAGCTACAGAAGGAACACATTTAGGAAGTTAGACCTGCTTTGCTATACATGTATATATTAAATGTGGATAGAGCTATGCTCATTCGATGCCAATCCATTTTTATTACATTTACATGTCAGGTGTATGATGTGGATTTCTCCTCCCTCATGCTTCAATCAAAAAAAAAAAAAAAAAAAAGAAAGAAAGAAAAAAGCGAGGCTGAAGGCAAAGTTGTGGCATGGAGTGCTATTGTGTATCACATTAATATGTCTCTAATTCCTCCTTCTTTGAGCGTGGGCAGGCACTAAACTGCATTTTCCAAGTAAGCCGTATGTGGTTGTTAGTCTTCAGGGAAGAGAAGGCCTTAATAGAACCCCTGACCTGCATGGATTTCTATCTCTTAATGAAATATATTGTACACGCAGTAGGGGATGCACTTAAAATGAAGTGCACCCTTCAGAGTAAAGTGCTCCCTTTGGCCAGAACTAAACTTTTTTTTTTTTCCATTTAGAGGACCATAATTCAAAAGTGGATATTCTGCAACAACAAAAAAAAATGAAGTTAAATTTGACAATTTCTTCGTTTGTATGTTCTAGAAGCTGGTGTACAAAGTCTGTTCCTTCCACTGAAACTGTCGGCACATGAAACATGTTCATAAATAAATGCAAATTGTGAATCGTGTCGAAAAATAAAAATTAGATTGGACTGTTCATGTGTAAATAATGTTAAATAGTGAACAACTAATTAGGCTTTGTGACAACTTTTTCAACATAATGGTTTCTACTAAGTCTGTTGTTTAATAACCACATTTTAGCTTTTTTTTCAAGAAGCAGAAATGAAATTAGCACAAATAAAAAAGAAAATGGAGCCAACAGGGTTGTACTGAAGTGCTGTTATGCTATACATTTGAATTTTGTCTGTACAGGTGATTCGGCTTGGAAAACTATCTGTTCATAAGTAATCTGAGTGAGTATATGTAAATTTGGTTGTTTGTTTAATCGGATTATGTGTTGTTCCTGGCATGGAAGTTGATGTTTGACTGAGTGCTGTAATTAGTTAATTATTTGACTGTTGCAGCTCCACAGAAAGCTTTGTTTTGTACGTTGAGATGGATGCACTAGCTGTTACCTGTGTTTGTGATGATGCTCAGTGGTTAGTTTGGTTTGTTTGGCCAAATATTCTGATGGAGAAACTAAAGAAAGACGAGAGGAAGAGATCTGTGTTCGGAACAGCTAATGAACAGTTCTGCAGTTGCAGCAAAATGTATCATTAAAAAAAAAATAAAAAAATGTTTACTGAGCTTTACTAATTTACACAGTTTTTATGAACAGGGATCTCCAGCTGACTTTGACCCATTTTATAGTCCCAAATATTAAACCAAACTAATTAGTACAGATTTCCAAAAACCACATAGCATGAGTTAATTTTACAAAGTCAAGGAAACGGGGTGTAAACAGCAAGTTGATTATTAGTGAAAAATTTGGAAGAAACTGTTATTGCTCTTTGTGGGTTTATTTATGTAAGGAACAAACATATAACATCAAACAGAAATTTGTTTTTGCCAAAATTTCAGAGTTTTATCATTCATAAAAACACTGAAACACCAAGGAGGGGTAACAGGAAACCATTTACAGGCAACTATGATGCACATATAAGCCAATACTCGGGTAATCACGTTACACACATTTTAAGACATTACTCCTCCTCCCCTCCTAATATTAATGTATAGATAACAGGATTTAACTGTCACATTTTCTTTGTGGTAATCTGACTGTATGTTGACAAAATTAGGTTTTAATTACTGTAACAACATAACTGAGAAGCAGAAAAATATAATGTGACTGGCCATAGCTAAGGCAAACCACAAAAAAACAAACCAAAAAAAAACATATCTGTGAAATTACCTTTCTTGGTTATTTTTTGTCCAAATAGCCAGACACACACTGCTTCATCTTATAGAATTTTTTTTATATATTTGAAAAACATCCCTATGGCCAGGCCATGTCTCAAATTTTGTGTAACTAGTGCGTGTCAAAGTACAGTCATTATCTATTTCAAAGACAATGACATGCACAAAAGGAAAAAAAAACCTGCCTGAAATCATCATGTGTTAAGCCAACCATCCTTGAAAAATGCCCCATTATCACTGAAATGCGTGTGGGTGCAGACTTGTCCACCATTGTCACACTGATAGTAAGGCATCTCCAGCTACCCATCCACTGTCTTTCATCATGTCACACTACATGGGATAAAATACCTTATTACTATCCACAATGCTCACTTTGTGCAGCACACACCGCCTCCACTGATATTATGTAGGCTGTGGGCCACACTATTGAAAAAGGAGGGTCACCTTGACTGATGCTTGAACAAAAAAAAAAAAGAAAAAAACGAAAATAAATAAATATCAAAAAAACATAGCTTCCATGCTGTGTAAAATAATAGACCGCTACTGAGCTAATTTCATCCTTAAAAAAATCTGTGTTAAGAAACAGCATGTTGCTCTATTTTGTCATTTAGCTTGACATGACGGTACATGGATATTGTATTATACTTTATATTTTACATACTCAGCGTGAATTGTTGTCCACACTACTTATTATGCCTTTACTGCAGTGTGATCACAAATAATTTGCATGTTATATTGCAGACAACAAGACCGACTGTCAAACTCTCCATTATAATTTAGCAACTATATAGATTACAGCTTTTAATCTGTACATAAATTATAAAAAATCCAAACCATGTATTCTTTACAATCCACTGTATTATGTGTTGGTATGTCATGTAAAGTCCCAACAAAACACACTGAGGTTTATGGTTTACAGGGCATGAATAATTTTGCAAGATACTGTACATCTCTGCAAAATGATTATTTTAGGTGAAGTGAAGGCCTCTTTTACTCCCTCCCCGACATACCAACAACCCCCAAGGTATTTGTAGAAATACAAAAAGGACATCTGCTCTCCCACCATGCTGATCAATCATAATGAATTATTACAACAGTCCCTCTCACTGTGCGAAATGCCAGCCAGTGCAAACACAGTCTATGAGGAGTAAAAGAAACTCTCTTAGTATTGAAAATGTTGCCACTGAGCTGCATTCGAGATCAGTCTCTAAGGTGGACACAAACAGGGATTTTGCCTCATCATGCTGAATTTCTTTTGTTGGAATTCTTCAAATGCAATTTCAATCACAATTATTATTTATAACTAGAATCACAAACAGAATTTAAGCAGTTTCGCAATGTAGCAACTTGTAAATGAATGAATCCAAGTAAAATAGGTAGATGGAATTATAAATGTGTGAATTTTTAAACATTGCGTTCATGTTTCCATTGTTTCGAGTAGCCAACGAGCAAATATCGGAAAAAGGGTTCCAACAGAGTGGAAACCATGTAAATTGTGAGACATATTATTGCATTTCAAACCTTCAAGTTACCAGAGTGAAAAAGCAAAGAGCTTTAATACAACAAGCAATGGCTTGCTCCATCTAAATAAATAAGTAGTATTACATTCCCCAGCAGCCACATCAGAACATTTGACCATCTTGAAAGGCACAAACGAGGGAACATTGGGGAGTAAGTGTGTTAGTTTCATCCTACATGCTTGAAGAAGGCTTGGACACTGACATACAAATTCCCAGAGCACAATGGGCCAATCTGGCTTTGTCCGTATTGTTTTGTACACTGAGCATAAGCTCAGTGCTGGGCTTAAAACTCAGTGCGAATAAAAAAAATAAAAAAATAAAAAAAAGAACATTTTGTTACACATAACACATGCTTTCCAGGTACTACAACAAATGTATTACAATTTTCACTGCTGGAAACATGTTTATCATTACTACTCAAAGTAGCTCGAAGCTATAAATCAAGGCCTTAAAATGTCACCTGCTCTCTTTCCACTTTAGTGTGGTTTCATGGCAACTTTAGCATGACTTGTGGCTCCTAGAGGAGCTGAATCTCATTTTACATAAATTGCAGCCCAAAGAAGCCGGTGTAAACATCACTTCAGCCACGACTTGCACACTTAAGCCAAAGACTCATGTATGCAACCCAACCAAATGTAAATGAACAAAACAATTCCTTACTGGATAAATTCGATTCAGAAACCAGAAAATCTAAAAGTGAAACTGATTTAATTCATAGTGATCTAAAAGTTATTGTGGCATGACAGGTTGCTTGATCTCACCCTGTTATGTGACTTGTGTTTTTATGGCCCTCAAATGCAATGTGCAACACAGGAATAGTAAGTGGACGTCCTTCTTGTCTGTTAATAATGGAGGTCTTAGTCTGATAGTCCTGGGATTTTTTTTTACAGACTAGTTGAAACACTTATAACATTTCGATTACCAGCATATTCAAATAATGTCTGTTCAAAACTGATTATGGAGTACCTGAAGAGCAAACAAAACAGTTTGTAATTTCTTTTAATTAGAAAAGGGATTTGAAGGATTATTCAGGAAGTTATGTAATGTTTGACAACAAACTATGGTGCAGTGGTATCCTGTTATAGTGCTCCTATAATACTTCACTTTGAAATACAAAATGTTGTTCTTATGTACTTTTTGGAGATAACCGTTTTGGTGATACATTTATAATGTAAGAGAGAGTTTGGGGAATGTAATAAAAAGAGGAATGACTCTATAAAGCATATTCATTGGGTGGTAAGTGTTGCTCTACATGATAAAAAGTATGTGTGCTTATGTAATCAAAATAAAAGTTCTAATGTGTAATGTTAAATGTAATCCAATTTTTAGATTTAATCCAAATATTCAGTCTGTTTAGATTGAACGTTGCCTCTTAAGTGAGCCTTTTGTCAATCAAGGTGATTTTTTGTCTGGATTTGCACTTTTAATCCTGATGCAGGTTGGTTCGTAACAATTTACACACCACATGGCCCATGTTTACTGGAGGTAGCCTCTCATTTCTCATTTATTCTGTGCTTTGTCTGATTCTTTGAACTCTTCTTCCTGTACCTCACCTTTGTAATGTTCTTTCCCTTTCATTTCTTTATAATTTGTCATTGATGTTGCACTTTTTCTTCTTTTTCCACCTCATCATCTCCCTAATCTCCTCTGCCTGCTAACTTGTTATTCCTCACTCCCTGGTTTTCACTCCAGAAAACATTGCACATTCATCTTCCTTCTCTGAGATTCACACCGACTTCAGTATAATTTCTCAAAATGGTGGGGCATTATCAATTCATAACAACGGGAATGCTGTGTATAGTAGTGTTTAAATTCATATTCACTCTATGTTTTCTCTGAAATAAGTTTAAATGTTTTATTTCACTGTGTTAGTTTATTTGTAGTTCAACAAGTACATTAAGCTTTAGGGTAGTATTAGTATTTATATTCTTCTTGACAGACTGGACATTTGTGCATAAATAAAAATGAGGATGTTTAATCTGTGCTAACATACTACATTTCTCAGCACTAATGTGACAATGGAGTTTACTTTGGGATATAAACCTGTTTTTCATAAGCACTGATTTGACAAGGTTACATTTTTAGCTTTTAGAGCTCTTGAACTCAAAGACATCAAATGATTTCAGCTCTCAGGAAAGATGAACATTTGTCCCTGCATTTTCATTCATAGTTTAACACAGTCTCCACTCATAAAACTGCCACCAATTGTAAGAGTACCTCAAGTGACATTAAGAGCAAGAGCAGTCATTAGAGGATGCAGTATTTCTTAAATCATTACAAACAAATCAAGAGGACAGACATACAGAGCAATGGGTGCAGAGGAATTTGTTTGAGCCCTGACTCATGTGGCCAACTGTCCCATGCAACCCATTTGTTTTCCTAACATCCTTTGTTTGTGGAGCAATGGGATGAGGTTGAGCCTTTACTTTGGATTCTGCTGCAGAGGAAGCCAGGGATCAGCCAAGGTGCCAGTCAATCACAGAGAAGAAATGTCACTTGATTTCTCTTCAGCAACTGCATCCTGTAGTCTATCAAGAACTGTCCAGAGTGCTGCCCACTGACACATCAACTTCAGAGAAAGATCCTTCTTTCTTTCAGGGTTGTAAATCCATACATGTCTCCCACGGGTAATGTCTTCCCAAAGTGTGAGTCATAAACCCTGCTCCGGCAATACTGTGCTGGTGTCAGAACCTGCTTTCCTCAGCTGTTCCCTGGGGTTTTGATGGATATTCCTTACCAGACTGCTCACGTCTGACGAAGGATCGCGCAACAGGAGTGCTCTCAAGTAAATTTTTTTTCTTCAAATTGTCAAAAAGGGATCTATTTAAGGACCCCCAGCAGACTGCAACATAAAGACTTTCCATCAGAAGCCCCACCTGGTGCTGCCAAACGACTGCTAAAGTAGGCATTCACATGCTCATTGTGCTCACCCTCTTGGGAAAACGATGCACTAAAACCTATACTGCTGGCATCTTTACCTCCATTTGGTTATCAATTTGGATACCGGGGTTTGTCATGAAAGCTCAGGCTAGTTAGCATGGCCACAGATGAAAAAGCAAAGAAATAGTTTTCCTGTAACAGTAAGTTGCTTCTCTGACATTCACACATTTGGCAGTGCATACACGAGCCTGATTCACAGCACTAAAACCTTTCTCCTGGCTCTGATTGGTTGCTACCACAAGCAGTGGATTTCAGCAGATGACTGTAAATTTTTTCACAAATTTTCTGTCTCATTTTATGCTGTCATTGATATGTTGGCATGATGAGAAGACTGGTTTTTTTAACAACTGGTTCATAACTGCCATTTTAGTTATAACTATCACTTTGTTACTAGCGTCTTAGTTATGCAGTACTCCTTTACCTATGTTCCATTTCTTGTTCCAGATTCCCCCTATGTCTCTGACTGGTAACATATGTACATTGTCGTATCTTTTTTTATGTGCCCCAAGTCTCAGAATTTCTCCCTACAGCAAACTTTCAGTATGAAAGCTGGGCACTCTTCTATGCACGAGGTCCCAGGTGACCTCAGCCATATTTTATTGAGTTTAACTGTAGCTCCAGCAGGGCAAGAGCAGGTGTGTGCCATTCCACCTGGGACATCTGTGCACGTCCAAAATAAATACATAAAATGAACAAATAACTGATATAAAAAGTCATAAAGGTTAGTGCTGTGGGTGTTAATGTTTGGTTAAAACGAAACAGAAGTTTTACACTTCAGATTAGATTACTTATTTTTCCTTATCAAATGGTATGGTTCACCCTTGAGCCAACCAAGGACCACAGATGCATCCAAATATTTCCCCAAAGGTAAAGAAAGGATGATCAAAGATTTCACAGGATAATTCCTCTAAGATAGCTTCCACACTGCAAATGTCAAAACCTATTAACCTGAAATGACCTAAAACACCTCCAGCCTGCGAAGTTCTGTAGGCCTAACACCGGAAAATGTCACTATTTGGGATTCATATAACTAATGTTAACTCAGCTATGTTAACTTACATTAACATAGCTGTTGTAAAACTCAACATCATGATTAACTGCAGCTTAAACTTGAACTGTTGTACTTTGCAGTAATGCAGGACAAGACTAAACTGAGTTCATTTAATTTCAGTACAGACAATATTTTATTTTAGATTTACCTGGGAATTGATGTGGCTTAGGGCCAAACTCCACCAGAAGAGAGTACAGTAACTCTGGTTTGAATTATTAATGCATATTTATTTGCATCTAACATGTATTACAATTTTGCAACACCTGATTTCTGACCAAATATTTTATAAGATGAGGACAAATGAGTAATGTGATTCATGTACCCTAAT
>NW_006800052.1:404626-412326 GCF_000485575.1 Poecilia formosa | reverse complement strand
TGCTTAGAGATGCCTGACATGAGCTTCCATGTTGTAGAGAGACAGGTTATTGGCCGATAGTTGGATGAACCCTTTGAGGGGTCCTTCTGGATCAGGATTGTGCGCCCTTCAGTTAACCATTCAGGGTGAGTCCCATTTTGTAGCAGCTGGTTCAGTTGAGCTGCCAGTCGCTCATGGAGGGCAGTGAGTTTCTTTAGCCACCTGACGCAGACCTTGTTTGGCCGGGCGACGTCTGAGCCGGCATGTTATGCATATCAATGTCTCTCATGGTATGAGGTAGGCTATATAGCTCCAAGGGTCTTGCCTAAGGACCCACACTGCATAGCTCAATTGCACTGTTGTAACTTGCCCCAGCCTGGATTCGAACCCCGGTCTCCCGGGTGGTAGACTGGTGTGTATATATATATATAAATATATATATATATATGAGGATCTGTCCCAATATATCACATTTTTGAATAGCTGTTTTATTGTCAATGAAAGCTGTCTACATTAACAATAGTTCATTAGGAGAAATGAAACCTTTTTAAATTGAAATTGAAATGTCAGGAAGATGATATTTGCATTTAATAAAGTTATTTAATTCATTATGGCTCTCACTTAACATTAACAAACTGAAAAATTTGTCATTTAATATTGTCTTAGTTGAGTTTAGTGAATGCAGAGTGCAGATTCGCTGTTTTTGCACGGGAAGGACTTGTTTGTTGTACATGTATTTTTTGGGGGGATATTCAAAACTAATCTGCAAAAGGAAAACAAGCAACGCAACTTCGAATACATGTTTCATTTTGCAAGTATATAGCTTACAAAACCACGGCTTACTCTCTTAAACTGTGATTCTTTTCTGCAGGGTTGTGGCTAACAGCTCATTGCAGAGTGTCCAAAGAAATGTCAGTATGCCGACAGGTTGTTATCGTCAGTGCTCTTATCTTCGTCCTGCAGCTGCGCCAACAAAACGAACACAGTCTGCACATCCAGACAGTGAAGGTTTTATGGGCCATTGCTGTAGCCATGTAACAGTAATCAAGGAATCAACTTAAGGCACATAAAATTTCAATACTTCAGCTGTAAAACAATGAAACTAAAATGGTAGAGCATGCTCTATGGTGATTGGAGCAAATGTTATATCTGTTATTTTTGTTGCCCAATCAAGTTGTTGCATAGAAATACACCTTAGTTTACAGAATATAAAACTGAAACATACCATAGATTTTGTCAATGTTTCTACGGATGTTGTTTTTCTTCCATTCTATTCCATTAGAACAGAAATTATATGTTGTTTTCAGAGAAAGTTTTGATTTAGGACTGAATTATTTGTAGATGATATAATGTTAAAAGTAAATGACGGTGTGCTCCTATCCACTTCATTACAAAGCTGGAAAAAACAGAGTCAGCAGAAGTATTACTTTTCCAGCATATAATTATAGTAAAAAAAACAAAAAAAAAACAAAATGCAGGTGAAATCGATAGGAATTGTTTAATATCCCTTTGTCTTTGGGAATTGGTTACAAATCAAATCAAATATTAGGCAAAGCTGCTAGACATGTAATGGTAAATGGTAAATGTAAAGGAAGCAACACCTTTAAATACTACATAACTTTTAAATAATGTTGTTGAGCACTCCATGTAATAGATGTTGAGGAGACAAAATGTAAACTAAAAAAGTAGAAAGATTTCCTTGAAAAATATGCAAGTTTTTGGACTGAACTAACATTTCCTCTTTAATTAGTGGTCAAACTTCAAAAGCACATATCTATATGAAAAAAATATACAAAGATCAGCAGGTTTTGGGAAGAAAGTACTGTATATGGGTCTAAGGAAATTTAAAGAAGGTCTAGCGAGTCAGCACTCCTCGGAGAGACTCCACTTACATTTAAAGCATCGAAATCAAAGCATCATGATTTGTAAAAGAGATCAAGCAATGTTTCTACATTAAAATTTAATTCAAACTTAACACAGGAAATGATGGGTCCCTTTTTTTCTTCTAAAGGTTTGTTTAATCTTCACACACATGCCAAATAAAATCTCTTTGATCCTCTTTTTCCCTTTAATCAGTGTACATGCTCTCATACCCTCCTCCCTTTTTCTGTCTCTCATTCAGACTTGTTCTTCCACAACCCGTCTGTCTCCTTGTACTGGTTTCATTTCTGTTGACAAAGCATTACAGAGCCCCCATGTCTTGTCCTGCCTAATTGGTCCACGTAGACTAATTTAGCATCTAATTACCACACTAGTTTTCATGCTCCTGGATTTTCAGGGTCGTGTTTTGCCTTTAGATAACTTTGCTTCCTTTCAAGGCTAAGTAGTTGCTCACAATTCACTTAAATGTTTGAGTAACTGCTTTTGCTGAAAGATTAAATAAAACTGAAAACCCATTCTTGTAAGTATAACTTAAATGCTAAAAAACAGTAAAATTGTTGTTACAAGAGTTGCATGGTATGACAAAAGAATCACCATAATGTTTTTTTATGAAAGTTTGTCACTACAAAATAACTGAATGATCTCGATGAACCTGATAAAAGGAAAATTTGATTTGGTTCAGATATGGATTTTTTTTTTTTTTACCTTGTGAGAAGTTTGTAATTGTAAGATTTCTTTTGATTTCTTTATGAATAACATATTACTTAAATCTACACTCTAATAAAGCACTCTTCTGTGTTATGCACACTCACTCCTCACCTACTTAACACCTTGTAGATTATCTGCTTTGGATCAATTTTCCACTTCACTATTTTGTATCCCCAGTTCACATCATCATGTTGCCATTTCATCCGTCCTACTTCCATTTTTGTTCCTGTAAACAAACCATTTTCCAAACATGCAATTAAATGCTGTTTGATTTTTTTTTCTTTTTAATTAGGTATTTTCATGAAGTACAGCCATGAATAGGAATGGAAATGCTAAAATCTCATCTATAAGTAATTCAGTTGCACATGATAATTACAAGAATAATAACTCTTACTCTTATAGTGTTTTTTATTTATTTATTTTTTTCTCTGGGAACATTGTATGGTACTCTAATCTAATTTTGGTTCAGTGACCTGTATGGGCCTGTGGAGCATTACAGAAAACATAGAGGGGAATACCTGATCATACCAAGTTATCTGTGTGGCCTCATACTGTTTGATATTGTCTATCTTAGTCATAAAACTACTTTCCTTACAGTCTAAGAGTAAACTATATTAAAGCATCATTTGTGAAAGCTAGTTAAACATTCCCACTGCTGGGTATATTTCATATGAAACAGTCCAGGGTTCATCTTGTAACAGAAGAAGAAGAGTTACAAGGCTAACTGTATAATGGGACTGTACAAAGGTGGCAGCTAGTGTGATAGTGCTAATACAGATTTTACTGTATAACTGGTTAAGTTTATTATCAGTATTTTTATTTTTTTTTTGTCAAATGTAGCCTGGTTAGGAACAATAGTTAAAGGGACATATCTTTAATGTTTCTGACACAGCTGGAACAAAAATCTGTACTTTTTTTTGTGACAGAAGAGAGGGTGATTTGCCAGGGTATGCAGTCACTCTTCTACTGGCTATAAAATTTAAATTATGCAGTGATCAAATTGCTGGACTTCCATATTAATAGCAACCCACCTGCTGCACTCTATTGTAATAATGTCTGAGACTCTACAAAGTTGACTTTGATGTTGACGCAGAGAATTGTCCCATTTTGTCATACTCCTTCCTGGGTATATAGCACGGAGCAGTAAATTCGCCATGGTAACTGCTCAATCGCTGTGTTGTCATGAAAGAAGAATTACTGTAGTCAAAGATGCAGGGAAGCTGATGTATTAAAACCATAAACTATGGAAGACAAACTCACTGCACATCATTTTCAGGCACATGTCAAATTACATTAATTTAATTTAAATAAATCATTTAGATTTTCTTAATGAGTATTTCACACAAATACTGTTTGGACTGACTTTTATTGCCCAGAGTTGTTTGCCATCATGGCTACATAAAACCGAGACCTTCACTTTTTGAGGCTTTGGCAGGTTTTTTTACATGGCAAGCAATTTTAAAAGAAAATGCTGAAGGAGGAAGACAATTAGTTTTTGTCATTTCAGCACATATCTCACTTCAATGATGATGAAGATCAGTGCTTTTACTTTTTGTGCTTTCAACTAACCAGAAAGTTTTAAACTTGGCACAACCAAGGTTTTGATCAGTGGCGAGTCCCAATGAGTCACATCCAGCCATGCAGGGAATTGGTTGTGTTTGCTGGACCAGTAAAGTGTTGTTGGCAAAACCAAACCAGAGAACCAGAGTGCATGCTTTGATGGTGGAAACAGAGATAAATCTTTTTTTAGGTAAGGACCAGCGCCAGGCTAACGCTGGAACCGTTTTACTTCCAAAGCAGATGCATGCTTGAGGGTTGAAATAAAAGGAAAGTTAAAGTGCAACTTCAAGGGATAGAAGAAGAATCAACCACTAGGAGCCTTTTATGCATACATCTTTTCAGAAAACTGCTTAAACGTCATTAGAAAGCATTTTGAAGTTATGTGTATAAATGGCATTTTTCCAATTTCTGAAACGTTTTTAGGATATGAGTAAATCAGAGGCATTTTAAAAATATTTGACAAACTAGCATATGTAGATATGCTTTGGACATAGAGCAAGTTTGAAAGCTGTCATTTAGTCGTAGAAACGGTCCCGATGTAATCCTTCAAGATATGTAAAAAAGAAAACAACAACCCGAGTTTAAGAGTGCAAGACAGCTTGTTATGCAACCCTATAATTCAGAAAGCAACACAGGCTTGACCGTCTACTTAGCATTCAGGTGCAGAAATAGGCAAGGAGGAGAAATTTTAAGCCATTTTCTGTCCTTGAACTTTATAGAAATGTGCAGTCACTGACAAATAAGTTGAAAGGCTTATAACACTGAGGAAGATTAGGGTAACTTAAAAAAAAAAAAAGGTGCATTATGTATTTTACAGAGACATTCTTGCTGGATGTATATCCTAAAGTCCTGCACCAAGTTTCAAGACCGAAATGACAGAAACAATGTTTGAAAAATAATGATCGGAACTGTCAGGACATGTATTTTCATAGTGTTCCTAAAAAAATAACATAGGTGGATTGTAGATTTTAAATTGTGAGTTCACTTGTTGTAGTTACTGAACTTTATGTGCAGTACTATTACAGTTTTAATTATTACTGTGCAAACGTTGATGCAAGTATAAATACATGTATAAATAAAAAAACAATATTAGAGAGCGAGAAGGATAGATTGTTTTGAGTTAATTATGTTTGTTTAGGAGAAAAGGGTGGAATTAAATACGTTTGTGCGTCTTCCCATCCCTTTTTGGATATGAGACTGAATTCATGTAATTCTTCTTATATTTCATTTATTTATTTGTCAGTTATTATGAGTATTTTTGTTTATAGTAGTAAAAAATGCATATTTGGATTAAAACTTACTGCTACTGCTGAATGTGATATTTTCTGATCATTTGTGGCTAAAAATGCAATACAATAATACATTAATGGCCTCTAATGGGAGCAGAGATTTTTCAAAAATAATCACCCAGATTTAAAATATTTGCTAAAAAAGAACCTATCATTATTATTACTATTCTTTGACATTCTTCTATAAAAATTCTTTTAAGAAATAAAAGCATGTTAAAAGCAATGTTTTTCTTTGAATCGATTTGAAGGAGAAAACCCTCTATTTATTATGACAAACGAGTCTAAGCATGGCCATGGAACTGCATGGATAAGGCATGCACAGCAATGGATGTTCTTGTACTGTTGTACCACAACATCAACCAATTTCCATTATTAAAACATGAATACATATCATATTGCACATAAAAGATGACAACATTGTTAACACTCAGAATATGCACTCTGGAGGCATGGAGTTCAAGGACAGGCAGGCAGAAAATGTTAATTTTTTATCTGTAATGTTTTTTTTTTTCACAGAGCTTACCTCTTGCTTTTTTTATGTGCCAGTCGCAAGGAGTTATCATAGTTTAATGAGGAGCTTCTATGAAGCATTCCTTTATTGTTCTTGACATGCTGATATCCAAATACTTTTGTCAAGATTTAGGCAAAGGATGGACTCGCATAGATTTTGGCTAAAACAAAATACAACCCAGATTGACAAACTCTCCTGGCCCATGTAGTTTCAAATGGGAAACAGAATCAGTTTAAATTTAGTAAAACATCCTGGACTCATAAGGGTCCAGCTTCTTACCCATGGATGTCCTTGATTGGACTTGAATCACTATGAAGACGAATCCCTAATGTAAATATTGGCTGGGTTTACACTGGAGTCCTATGCTAAATATCTGGGAACTTGCATCCAACAGTTTTCAAATACATGCATCATAATTATGCTCCAGGAAAAGCCAGGTGCAGTAAATCCAGATGTATATAATGGCTGAAAATTGTAATCATTAAATTATGAACGAAAGCTGTCAGTAAAGCATATCACATCACATCGCATCACATCTTGGACAACTCTTGATCTGAACACACCGTCTTGACAGAAGTTATAGTGAATGTTCCACAAAAGGATATCACTATTAGTTGTGTTTTCTCGTTGTTACTTTCCCTCGTCTTATGATTTTGTGACAATACTGTCGCCTCCCATTGCTGAATAACATCAAAACACATCCAAAGATGGTAAAATCCATGCTCCTTTTTTAAACAGTGTGCTGTTGTGTGACAACCCAAAAGTGCATGTAGGTTGCTTTAAACTATTTAGCCTGAATTCTGATAGTGGTCGCATAATTATATAGTATGATTAACCACACAAAAAAATGTATTTCACCCAGAAATCTAAATTGAGATATACTCTGTGAACGTAATTTTATTCTCATTCTCGGTGGTGCCTCGCACTTTGTGGGACTTCCAACCCAAACTTGGCAGAAATGTTCCTGTGTACTGGTATAGCTACCTTTAGGTGACAATAAACATATGTGCAGGTGTGCAGAGCTTGTTGGGGCAGACACAATATGCTTTTTTCTAAATACTCTTTTTCTGGGACTTGTGGTTCTGATCCATTATATCTAGCTACACACAGAATTTCACTCAGGCTGTCTGTTTCTGCTGTTTGAGACACTTCTTTGCTGATCAAATATCAAAAAGCTTGTTGGAATTTCTATCAAATTTCTGGAGGGCAGGTACTTGGAGGGTTCATTTTTGTTTAAGAAGAACCTTACAGTGAGCGGTCATATCCAAATATTCCCAGGGGGAAGAGGTTTTCCTCTTCTTCTGTTGACTCCATTTCGGTCACCGCCAATGAAAAACAGACTCTGCTGATGTGTGACAACACTACTTACAACAACCCACCAAGCAATTCTGCTCATTGTGTTATGATTTTGAAAGCCAACAAGCAAAACACACCTTAATAGTGTGCGGCATTATTTGTTTGTTTGATCACGTGGTTTCTAGCATGACGACACAAGCATTGATGGGGAGCTTCATCTGACACTCCCCCTTTTTCCTCACCTTGAAGCCTGGCTTCAAATGTCCCATCACTACATGCCCGCTTTCCACCAATCTGCTCTGCCTCAGAAGTTTTGAAATCTCTAACAATCCACTGCCCTACAGAGCTCACCTCCAGACTGACTCTGATATTTCACCTCCAAGATCACAACACATCTCTCAGGATTTCCTTTAAGTCTCCGACATAACCAAGTGGCGGGCATAGTGTACAGGAACATCTGTGCAGAATATGGACTG
>NW_006800052.1:396243-404342 GCF_000485575.1 Poecilia formosa | reverse complement strand
AATTTATTAACCAATGGAGGCCTGGATTTGGAGCCACACATAAAATTAAAGTGAAATGTTCCCTTTATTTTTTTGAGCAGTATATATATATATCTTTTTGTCCGGTTATCTTTTGCCCAGTCTAACATTGTGTCCTTCTCCAGGTTCAGCAGATACCCTGGATCCATGAAAACTTCTTCATAAACATTCTGAAACATAAACAATGTCTCACATTTTAGTCCAAGTCTTGTGATGATTCGATATGTGGATTAATATTATCTCAGAACATGACACTTACCGTTTTATGTGATGGTATCTTGTAAAGTACTGCACTCTGTCAAAGCTTAAAAGGTGTCTTTCAAAAGTCTGCTTTAAGATGTGAGTAAAATACCATCATATGGGTTAGTAATTTGGTATGTCATAACAGCCATGATATCAACATAATTGGAAATGTAAGATCCTGACTTCTTAGGTTGTAATAGAGCACATAAGCTTCATTTGGTCAGGGGAATATCGAATGACAATCACCTTTAAAATGTTAATGGAGCGGGTAGTCAGATTCACTTCCTTTCTCAAGCATAATGACACCAGTTTCTTTGCCTGGATCTTGGAACAATAACGGTGGTCTAAAAATAAAAGTTAACTGCAGACACTGTCTTTCTTGGCTTCAGCCGGTTTCTAGATCACCAGTTCAGCTGTCTCAATTACACAATTAATTCTGAGTAAATACTAAATTAAAGGAGCGTTCATCCAAACTAGGGACGAATTTGCTGGGGTTTTCTAGCCTATAATAATGAAAGTGGGACATAAAGGCAGCTTTTGTCAAACTAATGTCAAGCATTGCTTTGTTTTGAAAATATTTAAGGTTAAGCTAAATGATTATTCTGAATAAAGTGTAGGGTATAGTTGTATGGGGACGTATTAGAAATGTCACAAATTAAAAAAAAACAAAAAACATCCAAATACTTCATTACAATATTTTTGTACTTATGAAATATTGTTTACCTACCAAAACGTGTAAAATAATTGTTATAAAATATGTTGTATAATAAATGTTTATGCTCTCAACAATTATAATTACATGTTTTGCAATTGAAGTCCTACACACTGTTTGATTTGCAGGGGTGTCCAAAGTCGGTCCTCGAGGGCCGGCATACTGCATGTTTTAGTTCTCTCCCTGGTTTTACACACCTGGATCAAATGATGGCTCATTGGAAAGCCTAAGCAGAACACTGACTTGCTGAGGAGATTGTTACTACCACTAGGGAGATAACTAAAACATGCAGGATGCCGGCCCTCGAGGACCGACTTTGGACACCCCTGGATTGGAGCAACCTTATTCCTTGAAATGAATGCATTCTGGGTCGTGAATTGCCATTAACAATTAATTTTAAAGAGATAACATTAAATACATTTTGATTAAAAAAAATGGAGTCTCTTAAAGCCTCAAGCAAAAACTTGGAATCTTCTTACTTCAATGCTTGAATCAAGCTCATTCGATGCGTCATCCACTTTCACATAATCAGCCAGAAGATATAAATATGAATTCGCCTGTCATTAAAGGCCAATAAGGATGCTGATTATATTCTTTTTAACTTCCATTTTGCATTGACAGACTATTTAGTAACATTGTGAATCTTTTCTAGTTTGAAAGACTAATTAAAAACAAAAAGAAGAAAAAAAAAGATTTGATTAAATTATAATTCATCTATCAAATTTTTTGGGCATCTTAATCAGATGTAGATTGTTTCTATGTTGTTGTTTTTGTATTTTTTCAAAAATAGGAGACAAATATAGCTAAGTGCTTTTCGTCAGGCACAAAATCTGTAGAATTACTTATTTGTATGATAAGACAAGTTTGTCCTTGATGGAAATTGATACTAAATCAAAATCATTTATATGCTACATTTTTTTTAGTAAGCAATTAAATGACTATTTTGTTTCATTTATTTCAGATGTGTAGTCACTGCAGAATCTTTTATCCCAGGATTTAAATAAACTGTAAATTCAATATGAAATTTATCTAAATTAATTGGTCTGAAACAATAGTACAAAGCACATTTGCAGATGTACTGTAAATAATAGTGTGGAGCAGCAGCGCATTTCATGACATTTTACAGCACTATAAAATTTACTCAAATATCATAGAGAGTGACCCTAGATTAAATCAAGCACTAAAAAAACATATTATAGTTTCCTGAGGCCATTGCTAGGTCCATTCTAGCTGTAATGACAAGATGAAGGAAGACAGCAGAACACAAGGCTACATTTACAGTTTGAAATATTGATAAAGCACAGGTCAGCAGCCTCTCATTGCTTGTACATACGGCGTGTAGGACAGAGGAATGCGAGGGACCAATAGCGCTGTACGCTGTAATCTGTGCTTACCAGTGCAGCTCTCTGTGGCGGTGAGCAAATGAATCTGCCAAGCAGAAGTAGATTCATAAAATCCCTCAGGTAGCTCTGTTCATTTATCTACATTTTCCAGGGATTCCAGATGCCAAAAGCAGGTGGCACATTTTGGATAGGAAATTGACTGTTTTTAAGATGTAGCGCTCTCTCAAGGGCAGTGGAGAGTGGACAGAGGTGCTGCTGCACGGGTATAAAAAGCCACCAGTGGGATGAAGGCGACGAGATCATCAGGTGAAGGGTATCAAGTGGGTGGGAGTTCCACCTTGCAGCCTTGTAAAGGCGTCACATCAAAAGCGTCTCACTGGTGAGATAAACTGAAATCAAAATGCCCTCATTTCTAATTTCCACTCCTTATATTCAATTTCTAGATTGGTGGCTCACCCAGGGAGTAAAAGGCAATGCCTGCAGGGGGCAATCAGCGCAGAGGCAGAAGCGATGCACTTCACCAGATAAGAAATTATACATGGAAATAATCTAGAGATCCATTTCCTCTCCACCCCTCTCTGCCCTGCTGTAAATACAAAGTGTTGTAGAGCACAATTACAAACCCCTTTGACACGCCTCACTGCAGTTAGCACTTGCTGGGAACCGGTGTGCTTCTTGGGATTAGATCTGGGGCCTCAAACAGCTGCCAGACAACAAGCACTCAGTGCTTGATTCATATTAATGTGTTGCTACCCTCAAATAGCAACAAAAACATAACACTATCCAGTCCCACAACCAACCACAGACGTTGTTTGACTTAAATATGTTTAGTTTGCAGAAAAAAACATAATGTTTTCATTAATAGTTAATTTGCAAAACAATTTAGGTTTTAATATAAATGCATTTTTGTCCATTATATCTTGTGAAAGTTAAATGGGGCCAAAGAATGTGCCATTGTTTTTGCCTTTAACAAAAACATAGCTAAAATCCCAGTAGTTGTAGTAGTTTACACAAAGCAGAGGCACTTCAGTGCAAAATCAGTGTTTGCAGAGAGTTGTCGTCATGGAATGAGTTAAAGCAGAGTTGAGCTTCATTCACTGTTTCATTTTATGAATACATGCCACTTTGTCTTAGTGTTAGTTCACTTGCTAGCTTGGATATAATATCTGTGGAGGTTTGATATTTAGCTGACCTGAAATAATTTCATGAAAGAAAAGTTGAAGGAACTTGGAGGATATTAGGAGCAATAATGGCAAATAAACCCTAGGAATTGCACACCCTCATGTAAACATGCTTTTATGACATATAAATATGAGCATGCTTAAACATTTTACAAAAACCTTACAATCTACATTCAATTATCAACAGTACTATGACCCTTCCACATTTTTATGGTTTCAGTTATTAAAGCAACACAATGAATATTTTTTTATATTTTCCCATAAAATAGCACCGTATTAAAGTTAAAAACAACTAGGATTTATTTCTGACTTGCAGGTCAATTGTTTTAAAGGTGTCATGGCGGTAATTATTCAATCAGTCCAGAGATTTTTCCATAACTTTTAATAGGAAAACAAAATTCATAAGTCTTGCTATCACACAATTAAGCTCTAGTTCATAAACATCATATTTATAGCTGCTCAAAGTGTTTGCAAATGATTGCATCTGCATTTGAATTCATCTGTGGCTCTTTGCTTTCTGTACCCTTGAAACAGAATAGAGGCGGAATGAAATGAGCATAAGCAAACATGGGTATTAGTTTCCAAACAGCCTTGCTCACCATTTCACTTTTCCAAAAGGCTGGGAAAAGACTGACACAAATTACTCTGATGGCGTTTTTCCCCTGCTCTTAGGGAAATGATAAAAAAAGTAAAAACCAAAAAAAACCTTGCTCTACATACAGAAAGACATTGATCAAAGCCATTCAGGATTCTCAACACGCAGTAAAGCATAAAATCATCAAGTAATTAAGTAAATTCATGACCTTTTATTCCAAGTGTGAATATGCTCAGTGGTCTATTTATTGAGGCATAAAAACTTGTCTTCTGTTGCATTTTCCGTTAAGTGGGATATCACCATCTGTCTACAACGTCCCTAGATGTGCGATGTTTACGATGTTGTGTCTCAACTCTGAAGGCATTATGAAGAAAATTATGAAGAAAACCAATGTGATTACCTATCATTAGGGGTGGCAAAATGCTGATGGCTATGTTTTCAACAGCAGGTCAGGGGTACGTAACAAGGAGAAAAAAGTGCAGGATTTGCACATTTGGTAAGTGTGGTCAAATCGTGATGCCTAACATTCTCCACTTTGAGATTTCTGTGCTTATTTCTCCACAGTTCCTTCAAAGCATAGTAATAACTTAAAGACAAGTTTTTCAAAAACATGTCTTAGATGTTTAGTTGGTTGAAATTATTAGACTTTACTGCAGCGTTTGTGAGATAGTATTTGTCGCGGCCTTCTGTTTCCAAAAAACAATATTCCGACCAAGGCCGTGGGTGTTAACAGGTGGGTTTTGATTTGAACGCACTTCCGATTTAATTTGTTTGAAAAAATATATTCTTTATTTCTTGTAAAAAAATAGCGACAAAATAATTACCAAAAATGTCCTACAACTTAGTCAAAAATGAAAGTAAACTTAATATGACGTTTCAAGTACAAAAGGTGAAAAGTGAAAATGAAAGTGGTCAAAAAATCATTTACAAAAAACCTCCCATCCACACGCTAAACATTTGCCAAACAATCGCTCCACTCAGCACCCGGTGTGTTTTAATTACTCAAATTAATGGGAGGGTCTAACCGATTACCAACATAATCAATTCAAATATACAAATTAACTACAGATTGTGGATCTAAACTTAACTTAAATAAATTCTAAACTCCCCAAAATAGAAAACTAAATTAGTAGAAATTACGAGTTGCAAACATTACATAAATGGCCACCACAGTATTTGTGAAATATATTTTCTTATTCTTTTTTTAATGGTTTACATTTTTACTTTAAATGCCTCACACCATGAATTTATTTTTTTAAATTGAGACAATTCATTTAATTCTTTCTCTTATTATTATGTTTTTTTTTGTTGTTGTTGTCAGAAAGTACAGCTGTGTGGCATTATCTTCATACATAGAAGTAATTTTACTTCTGCTTGTGGTAAAAAAAAAAAAAAAAAAAAAAAAAAAAAAACGTAATTTTTATCCCGTGTTGATAATACAGTTGTAATTCATTTACAATGATGCATGGCAAAGCCTCAGGTTTTTGTGTTTATTAAAATGCTTATTTTTTAGCATTAGTGGGGGTAGTTTAAGGATAACTTCAACTTTTCTGATTTATTTCCTTATTTGCTATATTTTGTTTTTAATTTAGTTTTAACAGGCTGGAAGAGATTCATTGCTCAAATCCTAGTTGCCAAATTAAGTAGAGAGCATTGTACTGATTTCCTAACAAAAACTTTTTTGTTTTTTTTTTTTCAGAGGATGTCTGTGGCAATTTATTCTAGAATTTCCTCCTTAGACTATCAAATGCTCTGTGGTAAACAGTGGAGATCCATTTACATGGAATTTCATTCCATTCATGAAATCATTCTCTCCTAAAAGTAATTGACCTGATGTCACTAAAGCTTATAGTCTAATGTTTTAATAAATCATACATGTATAATTAAACTTTAAGTCTTCTGGCAATAAGAAAGAGGAGAGGGAGTGAGGGACCAGTTTGTTTGCTAAAAAAGGACTGTTAATGTTAAGGGAAACTATTGTTCCTGTGTTTTACATGTAAATTAATAATGAATATATTAATAATGCAGAGCTATATTGACACCAAAGTCAGATCATTGTGTTGTTGTCTATAATTGGGGCCTGATATAGTAATGCATAAGAGAGCATTGAAACATTTTCACTCTTCAGCCAAATTCACCATCTGCATAATTCTTGTCAAGTCGTATAAGTTATCTTATGCAAAAAAGCTTATGTTTTATAACTAATAATTAATTTGATTTTAAGAGATGAGCGTTTTATTCTGGCAACGAACTGCCACGAAGTATAAAGCAAATTTACTTTTGTATTGAATGCCTGTTTTATAATGTATTTACCATCAATGACAAAAATAAATAGATTTTCACTTTTCTGCCAAATTCACCAACTGCACAGTTCTTGTTAAGTAGTAAGTAGTATATGTGAAGTCATATTTCAAAAGAGCAGAAGAAATCTTATGCTTTTTGAACAATAACAAAAAATGTGTTGATAATCTGTTGCTAAGAGATGAGTGCATTTTCTGGTAACCAAGTACCACAAAGTAAACATCAGATGTTTACTTTTGTAAAAGTAAAAATCAGAAGGCAGTGCATTAACATTAGCACAAGCATTACCAGTAGCTACTGACCACATTAGCAGTATCCTTTTCCCTATCATAAGCTTTTTAGCTATTTTTGTTTTTTTTATTTGCCATGCTTAGCTCACTGAATTGAGGAAGTCAATGTGAGACAACATACTAATTATACCCCACATGCCACCGGCAGCATTTAGGCAAACATTAGCATTTTGGCTAATTTTAGGTGATAAACTAATTTGGAGTTTATCCAAAGTCCATGTTACTCAACATGTTTATGACTCTCCACATGCTACTGAGTACATTGTGGCTTACTTCAGCAGTGATGTTAATTTTTAGCATCAGAACACTGCGTTCCAACTGACAGGCACACTTTGGCAGGCCCCATTTAAATTTCTTCAGAAATGTGCTAGTTGGGGCTCGCCATAGCAATGCATAGGCAGGCACCTATCGTTCTACACCTCAGAATAACTGCCTCTTCCTAGTAGCGTTAATGTGGCTCGTACCGCCGCATGCCCCCCTCCCACTATATATCAAAACGTGCGGCTCGATCCCGTGAGGGGAGCTATTACTTTTGTTGGCATTTTGAGTAACTGTGGTGACATAATTAACAAAAAACGGGCCAAATTCAACTCAAAAAGAACAGTTACTAGTCCTTTTGTGTTTTATTTACCGTTGTCATAGCAACTTAACTAACAGGAGCTGGGAGGAACAAAACGATGGCGGTTCTAGTTAGCTGAGGTATAAACATATTGTACAGGAGCTGTTGCGATCTGTTTTTATACACAGATTACTAAATACAGTGGTTCCCAAAGATTTTCCTCTGGGCCCCCCTATGGATTACAATAAAATCCTCCGCCCTCCACCCCCAAAGAAAAAAAAAATCAATTGGGCACACACATTGTTCAACCACACATTTAACTATACACATATTTGTTTTCAAACTCCACTGAAGTTTATTTCACACTTCAGGTTGCAACAAAACAAACTACAAGCCATCTTTACAGTGAAACATTTTTGTGTAACAGTTTTGTTTTTTTTTAGTTCTATACTGTAGAAGAGTTTCCTGTGCCGTCACTGTTATTTCAAACATATTTCTTTTTTTATTTGTAACAATATTAAACTTTACTACCAATACATTAAAATAAAAGCCTCTGTGCAAAATGGGGTTAAAACATGAGCAGCTCCCTCAGAGTTTGTTTTTTTTTGTCCCCCCATTCATCTCCAGCCCCCTGCAGTGGCACTGTGCACCCCGTAGGGGGCGCTCCCCACACTTTAGGAACCACTGGCTTAATACACCATTATCAGTTATCAGCTATAAAATAAAATGGTTTTGAAAATTGTTGGAAAGCGATATTATGTTACTTTTACGTTTTTATGTTACATGAGTCAAATCAGCTATATTGTGTCTTTTTGTGAACATGTTGGTGTACAGATATATATATATATATATATATA
>NW_006800052.1:394036-395918 GCF_000485575.1 Poecilia formosa | reverse complement strand
CCTGTTATATACTTTCTACAGGAAAATCACAATCTTTCATATGTTTTCTGGAGATGCTGGCCCAAGCCTCCATGGGGACAAAGCAGAATTTTATTTTGGGGCCCTCTATATCTGCTGATAATGTGGACTGCTGCAAATCAACAGACGATTAGATAATTCAAACTACTGCTATAAACTCATTGCATCTCTGAATAGTGCTGTTTATGTTATATCTTAAATGCATATCATCTAGTGGTGGCAAAAGCAACAAAAAAACTAGTATGCTATGGACTTGAGATGGAATACATGGCATGCACACATATTCATGACATGCTTTGATGAAACTAATTTATCTTTGGTGCAATTCCAGTACTAAAAAATTAACTTTATCCCAGGTGAGTCTCTCTTACCTGAGAATGTGAACCTGTACTGGGCTGATTCTGTGCCTTCAAATAATTTAAACAGCTCCTAGAGAAGATTCATAACTTATAACTTATAAGTCTGAAACAGGAACAGGTCTGAAAAAACAGTCTGTGTGCTACACTCAAGAGAGAGATTCATTTGATGCATCAAATAGTGATGTCATCACTGATGATGTACTTGTTACCATAGGAACTAAACATTCTAATGGTGCATTCACACCAAACTCGTTTTGAGCGTCAGGTGAGTCCGGTTTATATTCAAAGTCTATGTGCAGCGTCCAAAGTTGCGCTAGACGCTCCAAACGCCGCATCGGCCCTCGACGCGCCTCCACATAGTTTGAATGTAAACCAAATATGCCTGATGCTCAAAATGTGTTTGATGCGAACGCACCATTATATGTACAGTGTCATATTATGTCCATCATAATAGGACCAAGACCTAGTCCTAATATGATGGATTCATTGCTTTGGATCAGGGGTAACATTTAGAGGTAAATTTTAGTTAATTAGGAATAGACTAATTAACTAAAATTAGGGAAAATCACAGCTACTAAAATGAAGGAAATCAACGTAAAGTTCTAATATGGGTCGAAATAGATTTGACAATCATTTATATATAGCATTTTGTTTTCTAACTCATTCTATAAATAAACAATGATGATATAATGTTACGTTGTATTTCTACCAATTGCATAGCTGCAGTACATTAGCAGTCTAATGTGTTGAATGTGCTGAGACACATTCAACACATCAGAAACCAATCAGAACCAAACGTTTGGTTCTGATTGGTTATTTCTGGACAGTTTTAATAATGTTTATTTTGGGGGTTTAAACTCTGAAATTCATGTTTTCAAAATCCATTGATTTTGGAAATCAGATGAAGGCATTTTATTTGCCTGCGTCTGTTTTGATTTCCTAAATTTGTGTAAAGCAGGGGTGCTCAAAGTCGGGCCTCGAGGACCGACTTTGAGCACCCCAGGAGTAAAGGATTGAATTTACAATAATGCCCAGTGTTGGCAAAACCTGGGTTTGAATAGTGACCTAGGTTAGTACCACCTGGGTGTGGGTCGGTGTAAAGGCCGAGCCGGGCTTAGCTTGGCCTTCGTGCCAATGCCAACATGAAGGCCCTCCATGCAACCAGTGGAGGTTGGTCGCATGGACGCCCATCTTTCTTCAGACCTCTGTGTTTGATAGATGGTCTGTCTTTCCTCTGACCTCCCTGGTTGATTGGAGGTCCGTCTTTCCTCGGACCTCCCTGGATGATTGGATGTCTGTCTATCCTTGGTCTCCTCTGTTTGTAGGGAGCCTTCTGTTTGCAAGCTGGATGTGGGTTGGCGCAAAGGCTGAGTCAGGCTATCCATGGAGACCCCTTGTTGATTGAAGGTCTGCCTTTGCTTGGGCTCCTCTGCTTGCAGGGGGGTCTTTGGTTGGGTGGAGACTCTAGGATGGATATTTTCTAGAGCAAGTTTTAACTCCACCTT
>NW_006800052.1:392971-393954 GCF_000485575.1 Poecilia formosa | reverse complement strand
GTCTTTCCTCGGAGCTCCCTTGTTGATTGAAGGTCCGTCTTTCCTCGGACCTCCCTGGTTGATTGGAGGTCCGTCTTTCCTCGGAGCTCCCTTGTTGATTGAAGGTCCGTCTTTCCTCGGACCTCCCTTGTTGATTGAAGGTCCGTCTTTCCTCGGACCTCCCTGGTTGATTGGATGTCTGTCTATCTTTGGTCTTCTCTATTTGGAGGGAGCCTTCTGTTTGCAAGCTGGATGTGGGTTGGCGCAAAGGCCGAGTCAGGCTATCCATGGAGACCCCTTGTTGATTGAAGGTCTGCCTTTGCTTGGGCTCCTCTGCTTGCAGGGGGGTCTTTGATTGGGTGGAGACTCTAGGATGGATATTTTCTAGAGCAAGTTTTAACTCCACCTTGAGTTCTGCAACCTGACCCTGGAGAGCTTTCACCGTTTCCTCCTGAGCCTTAAATTTGGAAGCTTGCTCAGAGTGATTTTTGAGCTGCTCCTCATATTTAAGTCTCACTTTGTATTCTTCAACCATTACTTCAATTAGTCCTTTATTGCGGGAGGCGTATTTTGCAGCCTCCCGCTTGAAGTACTCCAGCTGTTGAAGAACGCTCTTGTCAACTGTGACTTTGGAAGAGCAGGAAACCTTTGGCACATCTTTAATCTTTTGCTGGTGACGTTCTTTTTCCAACATTGTTTGCAGCCTCTGAATCTCCTCCTGCTGGGATTTAACTTCAGCCTGAAATGCAACCCTTCGGTCTCTTTCCTGATGGAGTTCAAAAATCTGATTCTGCAACTCTGTTTTAAGATCGTCTACCTGCTTTGTAAGATCTTTGACGTGTTGGTTTGTCTCTTCCACGTCTTCCACTGAGGGGGTAATCTCGAAGCCAGCAGAGGGTGTTGTTTTCTGCTCGACTTCCAAAGATGTTGGTCTTTCAAAGTTGCCGGAAGGACTTGATTCCCCCTGGATCTCTGATTGATTTTCCGGCTCAATGGGGCCGACG
>NW_006800052.1:391639-392755 GCF_000485575.1 Poecilia formosa | reverse complement strand
CTGTTGCTTCATGACTGGTAAATTCTCACTTCTCTGGAATCGATATCTAACAAGCTCTGAAGGGTGATCTGCCGCGATTGAACTGTGGAACAGGTCAGAGAAAACTCTGTCTGCGAGCCACATTCAAGAGAGCGATTCCCTTGTGATATCATAGAGTGATGACATCACTGCTGATGTCACTGATACCATTGGAACTGAACATTCTATCCACCTTAATCCTGGGAGGCTTATTGGGGAAACAATTATGGGTCTTACTTCCGGCTCCCACTGGAAGAAGAAGTATTTCATGTAATGTGTAGGGGTTTTGGCTAATCTATATTCATGATAGAAGTTATATCTCTCTTTTCGGTTATTGTACAATATTTAATAAAAGCCTTCATATTTTTCACAACAGGTAATTGCTGTATATGACTGGTTTAACCCAACCACTGTTACACATGGGATTATTGTGGGACTTTAAAATTAAGCTTAGGCAGTGCACAAATAGCCTTTACCATAAAATAAAAATCTCCCAGGTTAGTGCAAAATATTCCTCCGCTAGAGTGAGAAATGGAGAGGATTTCTGACCCCAAAACAGTTTTTAACTCACCCTCATGCCCACAAATATATTCTGGCTCTATTGGTATGAAAGTCGGTCATGATGACACCATCTCAATATTAGTGCACTGCCATAGGCGGCAGTGAATTAACATTAACACAAACATTAGCACAAGCATTAGCATTTCACTGCCCCCATTAGCATTAGCCTTTTTCCTAAAAAACCTTTTAGCTATTTTTCTTATTTATTAGCCACACTTAATATATTGAATGGAGTAAGTCAATGTAAGACAACATGTTAGTGATGCCTCACATGCTACTGCCAGCATTTAGGCTAATGTTAGCAATTTGGCTCATTTTAACTTGTACCGTATTTTCCGCACTATAAGGCGCACCGGATTATAAGGCGCACCTTCAATGAATGGCCTATTTTAAAACTTTTTTCATATATAAGGTGCATCGCATTATAAGGCGCATAGAATAGACGATAGAGTTAGGATTGCCACCCGTCCCGTATTGAACCTAAAAGAGACACGATTTGTTCCGTACTCTACAAATATGGATGTGTTAAAGAAATGG
>NW_006800052.1:341380-390949 GCF_000485575.1 Poecilia formosa | reverse complement strand
AACCGAAGGGCACAACGGCAGGCGGTGTTTAAATTTCTTCAGAAATGATCTAGTTTTTCTTTGTTCAACAAATTTCTTTAAGATTTTTAGGAACTTAAACAGCCAGGTATCCATTTCTTTGACACTGAGCACATTCAGAGGACACCTTACCTCCAGGCACGTCACACAAGCTAATATATACAACGACCAGTGAATCTACTCTCCTGAAATCCCTCATGTCCTTTATCTGCCATTCCCATGCCTTTTACTGACTGACTTGAAGTATGGTATCCCTAATGTTCACACAAATTAATTCAAAGGGGGGAGTCTAATGACAGTGAGCTGCCCGTGGGTCATTCTTTTGGCTAAATCTGTCATTTCACACTTTCTCTGACTAATGTTCAGGTCTGCATAACCAAGCAGTATATTTGTCCAGCCTGAGTGATTGGGCTGGTGTCTGGGCATAAGCAGAGATATCCAGGATGGATTTGCATCTGAAAAGAAAAGATGTATAATTAACCCTTGGTGATCTGTCTTAGACTCTTGTTTTCTCAGTGAATTTCCTCAATATACTCATAGAAACTGCTTGTAACCCAAGCAAAATCAAAGCAATTTGGATATTATTGGTGTTATTGGCAAAGGTGTTTTGATTAAGTAATTCATTTACCGTTTCTTGCACAGAAAAGTTGAGTACAAAGTGTGTGCCTGCTATATCCATGTAGAGTCTTGGGGATTGGCACACACTGGACAACTTGTCAACATTTCTGTTTATGTGAATGTAGGTCATCATGAACAATGTCATATACATGAAACAAATTAAGGTATACAAATGTACTGAAGGTCAAAGATATACATCATACGTTGTATGATGATGAACAGCACTATATTTGGGAGCACTTCAATCAATGTGGGAGAAAAGAGAAATTCTGTTGCTCACCAATTTAATAATACTAACAGTAATGTGGTACCTGCCTAAGAGCTCTAGTCTTACTAGAAAATGTATATAAATAATTAACTTTTTTTTTTTTTCACATTTAATTGAGATGATCAAACTGAATGCGATATGAGCCGAGGCAGAACTTTGGCTTTACATAAAACATAATTAGAAATGCATCATTCAAAACAGAGTCAATTATAATGAAACAATGAAATTATTCACAGCCACAATTGCTAGATTAGTAGGTAATGAAACTGACTGCTTTTCATGTCCTGACTGGCAGAAAACTATTAAGTAGAAAATTAAATCAGAAATGTAAATATGTATAGAAGTATTATTTAATAGATCAATAAACAATAACTGTTTACACTGGCTTCATTAAAATGTTTTGGTGTTTTTTCACAAATCAAACCAGATGTTAAATTAGGGCCTTATATTTCTTATATTAATTACTCTTCATTTATTTCCCATCTCAAATGAATTTAGAAAACAAACACTACTAAATGGTTAAGCCCACTTCAGAAATGATTAAGATCTCTAGGATGCTCAAGACTGTTTAAATCTCCTAGTGCCAAGTTTGTAAAACCATGTTCTAGTGGTAAGGCTGGCACTCATTTAACTCCATGTATCAATTATCCGTTATGTTTATTTTTGTTCTTAAGGCCAAAATAGAAACCAATATGGAGGGAGTAAGCAAAATAAAAAGTTTCTTCTTGCAGGAGGACTAGAAGGTGAGATTACAATTAGGAAGATGAACTCTTATTTATTTACAAAAATCTATGGTGGGAGTCAGAAGGAGGTCTCCTGGTTGGGGAGGTGTAAGGAGTCTGGAAGAGTAAAATTGTATATCTGGGTGAGCCATATATTGGCTAATGGCAGAGCGAGTGTTCAGTGTTCTTGATGGATTTCTATTCATGCATGTGACACAGTGGGAGCTGAGGGAGGGGGTCAGGCAGGTAAGTGGCTTCCAGGTGTGAGTTAAGCTCAGGTGAGTGTTTGGCAAAGAGGCATTCGGAGGAGTGAAGAGAAGATTGAATGGATCTGTACAGAGGATTGAGGTACAGAGAGGGAAGTGTGAAGCCTTCAAGGAAGACCACTGTAGACCTGCTCCAACATAGCAGCCAGAGAATAGGAATCCAGGAAATGCAGAGACAGCAAATAAATGAATAGTCACTGACATAATAAGAAAACAAGATCTGCATAGCTACACAGTATATTTGTCCAGTGTCACAAACACACTTCTGATTTGATTTGCAGCATCTGCCTTATCACAGTTTGGTGGTGTTTACCCAAGTTGATCTCCATCCTCCCTCAAATGGTAAGGCCTTAAACATAAAACCCTTTGTTTTTGGTGAGCATGGGTTGCTAGTTTGAGCTGCTAAGAGAAATCTTATTGTTACAGACATGATCTCCCCTGCACATCAGATATGGTGTCTTATATTACATTCAATTAGACTATACGGCACAAGGATCAGCAGCCTGTTGAGATAATAGCCTTGCAATGAGAGCCACTATGGCCACTGCTCCTCCAGGCCACACAGGTCAGCGTAAACCAGTTTTCATATATAATTGCAAGTGCATCTCCCAGTCTCCTCTCGACGCTGACATGCAAACCAACACAAATGATAAACCACATCAGTCTTATCTAGGAGGTTTTGTGTATGCCTAAAACATTAAATGGAACTCTTTTTTGCATGCACATTAAAGATAATAAAATACTTTGGGTTCTTTAAAAAGCCCAAAAGACCTATTCGTTCAGTGAATGGTCACTGAATGGCAAGCAGTGACCATTCACATTCTTGCAGATTTTTATTTGAGTGGTTCAGTCTTAAATCTCATGTGAAAGGGGTGTTAAGGATTGGTTCTTAATCTGTGGCACAGATGCCACTGGTGACAAATAGAAATGAAGCAACTATGATGTAGAGTCGACAGACAGCAGAAAAATATGGGTTCCAATAAATCACAGGTATTGGAACTTCTTTATGCACTTTTTATTTTTGAAGTTGAAACTTTAACAGTCATAGACCTAGCTTACTCCCAGTTCAACATCTAAAAGCCAGTATGTCTGTTGATTGTCATTCTCATATACCAGGTTAATTGCTCTTAGAATTGCTAGCTATTAATGTATGTATTGCAGTTTACAATGGGGAAGCAACCCCCATTATGGCATATGAACATATGCATCCATATCATTACAATCATTTATAAAAGGACTACTCTTTTTGCTGATAACTAGGACTATCTAGTTATCTCACTAGATAAAACTAGTGAGATAACTAGTTTTAGCTCACTAGTGCTAGTGAGATAAAACCAGTCGCTCCATTTCTGTCCTTTCTAGTTAGCATACTTGTTAAGTGACCTCTATTTGTAACTGCAGACGTTACACTTGGTACACATACAACAGCATGTGTCGGACTAACAAGCAATCCTGTTGAAGCTTTCATGTTCTTTGTATCAGAGCAATTATGTTACAGTGCTAAAAGCTTAAATTGCCTTCATTTGAGTTGAATAAGAAGAAACCTCTGATATGCCCTCCCAAGAGAGCTTCACCTTAACATCTCAAACATACAGTTGCTTGTTTTCTATGTTTATGTAATACATATGAAAAGTCAAGTCCAGCCTCAGATATATATATATATTTTTTTTTTTCCTTTCCAAATGTGTATTAACTTGTGAGTGTGTCAGTGTGACCTCATTAGCTATGGTTCACTTATTTATCTAGTTAGCATTTTTTGAACATACAAAATGAGTTTAGGGAGGCAAGAAAGAGCAAAGCTTTTGAATTTTTGAATGTGCTTCACTGAGTAAACGAGTGACATTTAGAGAGAAATCAATGCTCTGAGTGCATTTAGAGAAACTTCTGTCACAATAACAGCAGATGGAATATTAAATTCTTTTGCCTTTGTTTCACAAAGCAACTTATTTTGTGAAGCAGTTGTTATGAAAAAACTGTCACTCCTTGAAATTACTACGTAGAAGAAGTCATGTATTTTGAGCAGCATGATTTTTGGAAAGGTTATTGGAAGTTGGTGAGCTCATTGAGTCATTGTTATTTCAGCGTTTTCAAAGAACTGAATTCAAATAAGTTTTATAAAAGGAAAGTGCTAAGAGCTTAGAGAAACGCTTTTACTTGGCTTAGAATGCATTCTGCGCTTGGCCTGTTGCTTTAGAAATTTGGTGACTAATACTGCATGATGGGGGTACTACGTCTTGTAAAATAAGTCTACCGACAACATTGTTCCCTAATCATAAATCATGTCTTACAACAAAAGGTGATCCAATCCTATTTGGCATTCGTTTGGATGCATTAAGCTTTACCTTGCTTATCCACCATCCCCATTTCTGATATAACACAGAGAGCAGCCTAGTAAATATACTGTGTTATCACTTTAAGAGCTTCCACTGGCCAAAAAGAGTAAAAAAAAAAAAGGAATAGGTGGGCACAGGTGGGAGCTGGACAGCAGGAGATAAACCTGTAATAAGCAGTAGTGTCTTCAGTTTTCATGGTAAATTGTGGATGTGTATATAATGACCAACTGATGCATTAATTAGACGTGACAGTCCAGTCACACATGAACAAACAAACAGCTCAATAAAAAAGGCCAGGGATATAAAATATGTGAGCACATACCTGGGATGTATGCAGAAAAGATACATGATCCGTTTCCCTTGAGCTCCACTTCACCAGTTTACCTTGTTTAATAATCATTGTTACTGGCCGATGAGAAATCAGTAAAATAATTTATTAGATGCCAAAAGGTCATTTATCTTTTAAAAACGATTAAAAACTTTAGATGGAACTAAAAAAAGAGAGAAAAAAACAAATACAAATTATGAGCCATTTAATTCAAACTGGTATTTTTTCTGAGCTCTTGGTGAGCTTTGGCATGTGAGTTCTCCATTAATCCAGTCGCTAACAGTGTGTATCCCTTTCGTTCAAAATCTGACTGCATGGATGGGTTTTGAACTTAGCTTTCAGGATGAATAATTAAGTGCATTTTTGATGGACCTCTGAAACTGCTTCTCCTGTTGCAATATTAATTGCCTTGCCAAAATGTATTACAGATTTATTTTCAATCATTGAGCGGTGTCACCCAACCCCCAATAAAAACAGAGACGCTAACAGATGGAGCAAAAATGAGGAGATTACTGGCCCAATGTTTATAACTCTAGAATCTGAGTGACCAAGATTTCAAATACTTTTTGCCAATGATTATAAAAGCATGAACTTTTCTTCTTTTGTTTGTGTTTATGAAGCATGTGCTAGTACAAACACTTTGCAAAAGACGCCTTTCAAACTGAGTAACTGCTATATTGTGCATAATTTAGACAATTTGATAATTTGTCCCCAAAAAAAAAAAAACACACTAGTGTGAATTTAAAGCTTTGATTATATTCAACTGTATGATATTAAAAAAGAGAAAAGTGGCAGTAGAGTCAAAGGTTGCGTTTCCTGAGACACTTAATGACAACCTGGGTGCTGTGTATTCCCCATAAAGAAGCAGTAGCTTTAAGTAGGTTAGGACAAAGTCTAAACTTTGAAGAATAGATTTAGCAGTTGTTAATGAAACCTGGTCTCCTCAGGGAGGTCATTCCAGAGCTTCCCAGCCTTAATGCAGAAAGCAAGGTCACCCTGAGTTTTCAAATTAGATTTGGGCACAGCTAAGTGTGACCTTCCCAATGATCTCAGGCAGGAACCGTGGGCTTGTAAGAGCTTAAAAGCTCAGTTATATAGCTGGGAGCAGGACAAGATCGTGTGTTAAACATGAATAATATAATCTAAAATCAAACCCGGACAGTAGGTGCAGCTCACCTAATATTCAGCATGTGTTATGGCTTTCCTTCCAGGACAGATTCAAACAGTCGCACTCTGTAAAAAAAACGTAATGCTCGGAAAATTTAGGTGTGCAGCTATGCACTGAAATGGAGAAACTGAAATCTAAACTCCTAGTTACATCTGTTAATATTAGTAAGATTGATATAAGTATGTTGGTGTGGTATTGCTATATCCTCAAATTTAAATTCTCTCATCTCAATTATGCATCCTACAGTTCACCAGTATGGACTACAACAACTAACAAAACAATCATAAAAATGATTAAATCTAGGATTGGTGGAAAATGCCTTTAAATATTAAAGGTATTGCCTTTAATTTGGCTTATTTAGTTTGGTTTTACATTCAGTCATTAGTCAGATAAGTGAATTGAACTGACCTGAGCAAAGTTAGTTGAGCTAGTAGCTAATGCTAACTGGCGGCGCGAAGCCTGTAGCGCCAGAAATAACGCTCTACTTTATGCTTAAATATAATGTAGAATATTGACTGTGCACACAGTAATATTGGTCCTTTACAGATGCCGTAGTTCTGGTTCTGCGCATGAGCGAGGGATGAGCGTTGTCATTCTCTTCGGCATAGACATCATATGCGTAGACCCCTCATGGAGCGCTGAGTCGTACGTAAAAGCGTCATCCATCTTCTATGTGGCAGCAGAGCGATCAGAGCTCAAGTCCTGTGCTGTGTGAACTTGTTTCAACCGTTTTACGAAACAAATCTGGATTCATTCTCATTACCTTCCCCAGGTAAGGATGAAAGATCAGAATTACTTGACTTTGCAGCCAGAAATTGGCTTCTAAACAACCAGAAAATATTTCCTATGTAGTTTAATTGGCCCGAAATAACCGCTGATTGTTAGCTTAGCAGCTAATGTTTTCATACTGTTTTCTAATGAGAGAGAGGTGATGAAAAACCGCTGTTAGAGAAGTTCAGTAAAAACCAAAGGATTTTGTGAGGAAAGATCAGTCAGGATCAGAGCTGGAGCTGCTGTTCTTCAGCCTGTTTCCCAGCTCAGCTTCACCATGTTGGTATTTAGCTATAAAGATACTACGAGTCAGAGCCCAACATCCTGAAAATGTCTTTTACTGAATGTGAAAGAAATGTATACGAAACATATATTGTATGTATTTTCTATTACACTTTTGGATAATTTCTCTTTTATCCTTGGCTTTAGCCTGTGAACCAGGACGTCTCAGAAGACATTGATTTCTCCCAGTGTGACCAGCAGACTGAAGCCCTGCCTGTGGCCAGTGTTCCCAGTATAATAAATAAATGTTATATTCTTTCACTTTTTGTGTATTTTCAAATATCTCAATCTGAAGTATTAGTGTATTAATGTAGCTTATGTAATGAAATAAAAATAGTTTACTGTTAGGATTATTTTCACTCTTTGCTGTCAATAGCAGAGTTGACATACTGTAATAAATATTTATTCTTTGGAAAAAAAGTAAGAAAAATATGTAGTTTAATGTTTGACAATGACTGATTTATAAATCAAAAGTCATTTCTCAATAACTTATAAAAAATAAATGCAGGAAAATTATCTGTGTCTTGTCTTGAAATGTTAAATGTATTATTTAATTATGGAATTATATTCTTTAATAAAAAACTTTAAATGTGTGTCTGTTTATCAATTTCAATATAAAAATGATCAGAATCATTTCTATCAAAAACATTGTGCTCTTTATTCAGAAATGCCCCAAAACAATTAAATAATCACATCAAAAGTTAGAAACTCTGTCTTTAGTCATTTCTTTGATTGCCAAAAATATTAATGTGTGTGAGAAAATGTGTCAATGACAGGAATTAGCTTAAAATACTTTGTAAAACGGCACTTTATAAAGTTCGATCCATTCATTTGTATTACCTTACTGGCACATAGGCCACATTCAATATGGCGGACGCGGTTACGTATCGCAGCAACGGGCCGCCCCGCGCCATGAGGGGTCTACGTATTAATGTCTATGCTCTTCGGAGACTGGGTTTGTGGTCTACATATGTTACTGCCCTGTATGCTCTCGGCTAACGGCTATTATTAAACCAAAATACTAGCAAACTCGGCGGGACTCTTTATTACCACAACACACAACATATAATATTGACTCACCGTCAAGTAGTGAATTATTTGAGGAGGTTGGTGCATTGTTAACCGTTTGGAAGTTGCGGTAGCGGACCGCTATACCAGCTGTCAACCGGATCACAGCCTGGTGAGCACTACAGCGGGAGGAGAATAACGTTAGCGGCGCTAT
Source organism: Poecilia formosa (assembly GCF_000485575.1). Classification (NCBI taxonomy): domain Eukaryota; kingdom Metazoa; phylum Chordata; class Actinopteri; order Cyprinodontiformes; family Poeciliidae; genus Poecilia; species Poecilia formosa. Next base: position 382,953 of record NW_006800052.1, on the reverse strand, counting down.
TGTTGCAGGTACGTCGTGTCAAATCTTAGTTAATAACATAACTCACCACCGATCATCAAGTTTCATGTATTAGTCAAGTCAGATTTGGATGTTTCAGGTTGTTTTACGAACAACACACGCCAACAGCCATAGAGAGCAGCAGCATTAGGGAAAACCTGGAAACACACATGAGGATCCCGGAACTTAAAGGGAAGGTGGTTTGCTCATGGCGGTCACGTGGGTTACACTTTACCACAGAATCATGTCCAACTGTAGGTAGGTGGTTGTCAAGTTTTCAAATTGAGATGCTTTAAACTTACAACAAAATATAAAGTAAATAAAAATAACTGCTCTCAGTGCACAGTTTTGCTCCCTTCATTCTTTGAAAGGAGTAAAAAAAATTCTAAAAATCAAAAGCACTGCAATCGAGAAAATGTTAAACACCCCAAGAATGGTGTCGACTACTGCAGTATTCTCCTGACAAAGATTTTAAGTGTTTGGTTTTACGCCTGAGTAATACAGAGCAAATATCGTATGACCCTGACTGCACTGATGAATCATGCAGCACTGTAACTAAATGTACCCTGGGACCCGTGTTAACAAGATGAGTGAGACCAACAAGGAACACAAGTAACATAACCTTATGCTTAGCATTAACAATTAAATAACAAATGCCAGTGGGATTTGTTTCTCTTCTTCCTTCACTACACTGAGCTCAAGATTAAAATAAGCAGAGTACAAATGTCTACAGTCTTTCATGCTGAGTCATAAGAATTGCATTTTCCTAAGAACAAGAACAAGTAAGACAGAGCAAAAGAAAAAAAAACAAAAAAAAAAAAAACACTTCTCTGGTTTTAGGATGTTGATTTACACAATGTCTTAGAGCCAACACTGTTGGAAGCAAAAACTAGAGGTTATCTATTTTGCTATAGGGTTTTGACACATTGATTCGTCTGATAAATATTTCTGTTTTTAAAGTCAAGAAATTACACTAATTGAGTTAAAGAAAAAATACATATTGTTAAAATCAAACAAATACAAAATCATAAATTTAATAAGAAATTTACCTTAATGTGCTTCATCTTTGAAAAGAATATTGAATTGGTTATAAGTTGTGCAAAACAGTGCTTTTGTGTGCCATTTAGAAAGCCAGTGATGCAACTCAACTATCAACAAGCGTTTAACTCATTTTAATTTTAATTTTTTTTTTTTCCACTGAGATTGTGAAACTCAAATTCTGGGATTTGTTAACATTTATTTATTCATCAATTTTCTTACCAGCTTAATTTTTTGTGGCTGTAAGGTGAGGGTGATGGTGGGAAGATTGATATATCTTCCCACATACATATATATATATATATATATATATATATATAGAGAGAGAGAGAGAGAGAGAGAGAGAGAGAGATGTAGATATATGTTAGAGGATGTCCTCCAGATATGTCAGCACATACGTGCATTTTTATGTTCACAGATGCATACTCTGAGATTTCAATCTGCATTTCCACAAAGGAAATGTATGTTGTATACGTGTGTTTTTGATTAACATGTAACACTGAATCCTATAAAAACATTCTGACATTCTGATAGTACTCACCATTTAGAAATGGAATTAGATACTTTGCAACCCTGAACAGGAGCACTTAGTTTACATACTTTAGAACAACATTAGATTAGTTGTCTTTCTTCCTTTTTCTTTCCTTTGGTTTGCTATTTTGTTTGTATTTCCTTTTAACTCATGTAAAGCACTTTGAATCGCCTTGTTGCTGAAAATGTGCTATATAAATAAAATTATCTTACCTTACCTTACCTTACCTTACCTTACCTTACCAACCCCTGCCTTCCTACATGCCCATTCAGTAGGAAAGCAGGGAATTATTACAAAAGAATATAAGGATATACAGCCGTCGTAAACAGTTCTATTTCAGCATCTGATTAGTTTTGATATTAATAAGCGTTTGCCTCTGCCTGGTAACCCCAGTGGTATCTGGATGAAGCTTTCCATCACACTCCACTGCATTCTGACACTTTCACCCAGATGGTGGTGCATTCTAACACTCTCTATTTTCTTCTTTTCACACACTAAAACACCAGTGGAATGTTTCTACTAGGTGTCACAGTGCATATGGATCCAATAAATATCTGACTGATCTCATTATTAGCTACAAACGCAGCAATGGAAAGAAACCTGTTAAAATGGGCTCTCCATTTAATTTACACAATATCATTTCTAAACATCTAGCATTTTGACTAACTTCATTTATGTTTTTAATTTCTGCAGTAAGATATAATATGTAACAGTATTACTACTTTTTTGCATAGCCCCTTTAAAGACTCTCAAAGTTACCATACTTTATGACCAACACATGAAAGCAACGTCATTGTTAATGTACACAATTGATTAAAAAAGGAGAAAACTACTGGATAGAACAATATATATAAAAATGTGGCGAAACGTGCAGTGGTGATAGGAAGCTTATATTTTTTGGAAGTCAAATCAAGAAGGGAAGCTTCACCATCTACTTTGGAGAACAGATGGAGGATTTGATTATGGATTACGAAGTAGAAAAATATATGTTCCTGTTGTCGCTGATGCAAATAAAGCTTTGTAATGTATAAAGCCTTTTGAGCAATCCTCCCCATGCTGCTATTTGTCTGAACAAAAACACAGCTCCCAGTCAAAAACAACTAATAGGAGCCAGGAGGAGTGTTTTAGAGCTGCCAATCATCCTTGTACACATGCTGCTACGTGGCGGAGAAACAACTTATCATTCCAGGAAAAAACTTTGTGATCAGTGGCCATGCTAACTAAGTTGTGCATTCATGGCAGGCTCCGTTGTAGTCAACCAGCTATAGTGCAGACAACAGAAGAAGGGGTGAACAGCGTGTACCTGAGGATGATTGACATCTATAAGACCATCCTCCTGGCTCTTATTGGTTGCTTCAACACAGTGGTGTATTTCTGCAGATGATACGTCTTTAGGGAGAAGGCAGAAATATTGCAGCTGCAACATAGCTTATGTTGATTATTGAAGACATTTGTCTCAGTTTGGTTAAACATGTAGATAAGGACTTCAATTAAAATATGTTTTTCTTCTTTAGAGTATTATTTGATGTTAGTTGGTACAATTTAGACAAAATTTAAAATAGGTATAAAAACATAACTCAAGAACACTACCATCATGCATATTTATGGCACAAATTCAGAACATATGCATATTTTTAACTGCAACCAAATCTCTTACCTTTGCCAGTAAAACATCTGTAAGCCAACCTTTCAAAGGGTTTTGCATTAAGACTACCTTGGCACTAATTCCCAGGTACCTAATTCCCAGTCTTACCTTTGTAATGTTCTTAATGAGGCCCTAAGCCCTAAGATCCCGCGTTCTGCTATGTTCCACGTTCCCTTTGATCCTGAATATCCCCTTCCCAGCATCCTCGGGGGGTCTCTGCATAGTTTTACCTGCTGGTGTAATGCATTCACTCACAACCTTCTATCTCAACATTTTAATGCAGTGATGGTCCTGTTTCACATAATGTAACATAACAGTGTTTTTTATTGGTAAAACTTATGTTTATTGCAACACGAAGATACCGTATGAGCACAAAATGGCTCAATAAAAAGGATAAAACCTGTAATTTTGTTTCATTCATCAACTCGTATCTTGCATATCGTGCATTTTTTTGAGATAACCATTTAATCATCCTCTGTGAAGTTACTGCATATTACAAATATGGGTTGCCTTGAATGAGTCAAGATAGATTGTGAACGTACTTTCTGTAGAATCAGAAACTTTTCATTACACCTTAAATGATAATGACAATAGTTAACAAGAAACTGGGTCAATTGTAATGGGAAATCAAAAAGTCTACCTTTCAAGGGAGGTCATAATGTATTTGAGTCATTGTAAAGAATAACATTATCAAAATGCAGCTTTAAAGAAGAAGACGGAAAATGTGTTTATCGTCCCAAAATCCAGATGTCACAGCAGTGAAATAATGGGTGCATACATATGTACATAAAGGTCAAAACTGTAAAAGAATAAGAAACTGTACAGGAAGGACACATTCATAACATAATACTACTGAGATGAAAAATGATGTGCAGCTGAGTAGGTTAATTTAGTGAAAGAAAAATATATCATAAGTGCATGTTTCAATCACACCGTGTTAACTCTTACCTTTCGTGTTAAGTGATATCAACATGGAAAAAAAAGGTTTTTTAAAAAGCAACAATAATTTCCAGTCAGAATGAAGGCATCCATTTTCTACAACCACTATGAATATCAAAAATTCCCCCTTTTGACCAGAGGTTATAGGCAACAATTTAACAATTGTATTCTAGACGTTTGTGGGCAATTTAAAGATTGTTGATACATACAGTATTCTTACAAATATGCTCAGTGGGGAGTTCATCATATAATACCCTCCAAAGTCATGTATTTATTTTAAAATAAATGCATAATACATTTCAATTCAATTATTATTCATCATGACAAATGTTTTGCATAATTTTAAAAATGTGTGTACTGTTTTCAGGCACCCATAAAATGAGATTGTTATTTGAATATGTTTTTTTTTTCTTTGTTTTACTTAAATGTGCCTGTTTGCTTGCAAGCTGGCACAAGCATAGTCTCTTGTGGTATATTTTACATAAGCCTCCACGCAAACAAGTTAAATACCAAATAGTCACAGGTGGCCCACAAGCTTCACAATACTATTCTCCTAGCTCATAACAAGGGCTGAAATTTCTCCAGGCTGTAGAATAGAACTGGGAAACAAGTTTCTGCTGAGAAAAATGTTTAGTTAGCTCAGAGCTTTGCTACAACAGAGAAACCTTTTTTTTTTTGCTGTTGTTGTTATGGTATATTGAGAGCCTTTCTGCCCTTCGAGGCCTCTCTCTTCCACCCTTCTCCCTCATCGCTAACGAACAAACTCTGCCAGGCCTTACCTCAGGCGGTTCCCTGTAATTATTCCCCAATGCCACAAACTGGTGCAATGGGTGTCCGTTACACACTGTGTGCCGAGCTTGGGAAAAAAAAAAAAAGAGAGAAAAAAAACAACTGTGGGGCCATTATTTGTCAATCAAACCCAGGGCCAAAACAAAATGCTGTCTGGTACACCCTGAGTCCCAGTTATCATCATTGAAAGCTGTCAGACCAAAGAGCATTTTTTATTGATTTCTGTATTGTCTTATTTATTTATTTTTATCGCCCTGACATTTTTCCTGATCTCAGCTCTGTTCTGCTATTGAGCATGTCCTGCAATCATAAAGCGTGTCTTTGAATAGGAATCTACAAATGTGGCTTCTCACAATTCAGCAGCTGCTGCTAAAATAGACATTAGAACAATTAACAAGTTATCGATAGCAAATATTAACTTCAATTGTGGGCAAACACCAACTACAGGTTATTAATATATTGTTTCAAATATAGCAAATTACACATATTTAGTATATTTGCATAGCATAAATATAACAGACAATAAATGAACTATTTAAATTATTCCTACAATGTAATTACTGACAGCGACAATGTATTCATTTAGCTGTAGGGCTTCTGGAGATGTTTCATTGTTGTGTTAATATAAAAACAATTTAAACACTTTGCGGAATCAGGTGTAATTTAAAGAATAACTCTGCAGTTGTTTTTGGCAATGCAGATTTCCTAAGCCCTTAAGTTACTCCCAACAGGTTGATCAAGTTTTCCAAGTTTTTTAAGTCTTTAAGAACTAATCGCCACTCAAACAGACTTTTGTCGCAGTTTGCAAAGATGGCAGATGTGCGGGTGAAACAGGCACAGCAGGAGAGGTCATCACTTTGGCTGCAGGCAGACTGCTAAAAGTTTCAGTAATGTGCTGCTTATGCACATTCCCAGCTGAGGATGTTCTACTTCAGTGATTGCCAAAGTCTTCTCTTTCCATGTTGGAATGGAAGAGCAGGTGTCTTATAGAGATCTCAGAGTTTTGCTCAACCAAAATGCCTCATATCCATTGTATTTTAAACCTGGATTGTATTAGAATTACATGTTTTCAGATTTTAAAGCATACCATCTATGTAGCAGAAAATAATTTGGTGTCAGAAAAAAAACCTTACAGAGAAAATCTTCTATTTAAAAGCATGTTTTTTTTTTCTTTCTTTCTTTCGTCTGCCAGTGCATCAAAGTTAAGAGCTTTCTGCTTTGTGTTTCTGTAAGTTAGGCACAGATGTATCGGATATTTTAAGATATCCTGATTGAATTATGGAAAATCCTTTCACTTTCATCTAGATTTTACACGACTCTTACCAATTTTTAGCTTTTACAATAAACCGTGTGTTCTTTGCTGTAACTGCTATTCCTCTGTGGGTTTTTCAAAAATGTGTCATTAGCGGTCTGAAGTACTTTTTTTTTCTCCCGGGAGTAAAAAGAACAAATGGCTTTAAAAGACGATACTATATGTCCTCAATTTGTACTAGAACTAGAAAATTTTTTTGAGCTTCATATTAATTTATCTGACATCTAAAACATATACATAGCTTCATAGTATGTTTTCATTAAAAGAAAAACTATTTTAAAAAAAGAGGAAAACAAGGCCAACTTTGTAAATTATTGGAGCACACTGCTTGAAATAACCCTACCAATAAATGTTATAATAATTTATTTTATAAAAGTCTTAGAATCAAGTAATTGAAGGTTTAAAAGTGTCCAGCTTTTACCCACAAATATATATTTATGAAAGAACCAGAGAAAGTAGTTTCATAAGTTTGACTTCTGTGCTTTTCAAAATGTAGGCACAAGACAGAAATAGAAGTTTATAGAATAAATTCCACAGAATTGCTCCCTGCAATCAAAAGATGAGTCCATCACAGTACAATGGACTCATTTTTATGCATATAATTTTCTATACTGTCTTCATAATCCAGCAGCAACTGACAACCAGAGGCTCAAAAACATACCTAGACTGCATGCTCCTTATATTATATTATATTTATTCCAAAAAATATAAACTGATAACTAACCCACACTATGAGTGATGACAAAGTCAGCTGTACAACCATCCAACATTTTGGCAATTATGTTTTAATGTTTAACTTTCACTTTTTGAAACTATATTAATCAGCAACATTTTACAATAATACTAACAATAATGATCTTTAATTGCCGATAGGTGACTGAAAAGGTAGAACACACACTTCAAGAAAAACACAAAACAACAAATCTATATATATCAGCAAAATATCTAATGCAATCAGTGACCAAATTATGTGACTCACAAATAAAGGAGAGTTTTATGCCACTATACGTCACAATGTGCAATATGAACTCCTGGGAAGTCTGTGAGGAAGCCTCTATGAACATGCAAACATTCTCGAAAGGTTGCATAATAGCTTTGAAAAGTTTAGAACTTCTTTCTACTTGATTTGACACTGACAAAGCCTTGGGCCCTCACAAGCATAAAAGCATTCTGCCTCAAAGTTTGTCTGTAAATAAGTTCTTTATCTTCTTTTTAAGGCCGTTCTGAATACAGGCTTAGGAATTTGGCAGTAGCTTACAAAATTTTGGAACGCTAAGAATTAGGTAGAGGTTTTACAATGCATTTGTGCGTACTGTCTTTGGTCAAAACAAAACAAAACAAAAAAGCAATGAAAACTAAAATACTGACACAATTTAAACAAAAGAGTGGAGAAAACCTTGAATCCTGATTTGAAAAGCTTTCCTGATGATCATCTTATGCCATGTTTCAGCACAGAATAGAACATATAACTTGGTAAAAGGAAAATGCTAATTATTACATAACCAAGTTTTGCATGATATAAAATACTATGACATGGGTAGAAGGCAAACAATAGAAATGAGAATGTTTTTGTTTTCACCTGTCATTTACTTATTGCATAGTGAAAATGTTCAAAGTAAACACATGGAATTACTTACCATACCATACCAACTTTATTTATAAAGCACTTTAAAACAACCACAGTTGATACAAAGTGCTGTACAATTTAAAAACACAACATAATAAAAAAGTAATTTAAAAACAGTTTAAAAACAAAAAACATACAATTTAAAACTAGATCCCACTGGTGTTGAAAGCCAAGTAAAATAGATGGGTTTTAAGACGAGCTTTAAAAGTGTAACTAAAAGCCAACCTTCAGAATTGGAGCACACACTACCATGTCAACACATGGGCTGTGGAAAGATAAGCTCATTAGCAGAAAAGCAGCAGAAGGTTATATGGTATTGGTTATGCTCAGGGGCTTGCACACAGTTTTCCTAGGTTGCAAGTAAAAACTAGATTTTGGGGAAGTTAACATTTAACAGGGTTACTGCTTTCAAAATGAATGAAATCTGATGATCCTGTTGCTGCATATGCATCCTGATTTTTGTACAATCATGAAAACAGAAGTGCATTTTTCTGTGAGAAAAATGCACTTCTTGCATAATCATAGCTGTCATGCTAATCTCGAATTAGCAAAGGGAAAATAATTGTTTTGGCCAAATTTAGACTTTTCCAACTCTGAGCAGGGAACACATTAAACCTCTCAACATTGACATATGCCATTTGCTTGCAACAGGCTCATGAGTGGTTTTTGTCAAGCAACAGAAAGCTTGGAGAGCAAACGCACGAGGTATAGGTCTAATTACGCCCCACTGCAGAAAGCTACAGTTGTCTTTGGGTATAAACAGAGCAATCACTGAGGCACCAGTGTGGAACATGTAAGAGGTTCTTTATTCACTGGCTCCCAGGTGACTTTGTATCTGCTTGTGATGGACATAAATGAAGACAAGGTGGGAAGAAAATGAAGTACGGTAGGTGGGAAATTGAAGGTAGCTTAGAGGAAACAGGATTTCAGTATTTATTATCAGTCTTCATAGGTGCTTTGGTGTCAATTCCACCATTTCGCCCAGCTATTAGGATACATTATTCCTACAGCTATTATGTCTCTTATTTAGGCAGAGCTTTCTTTTTAGATCTGAAAAAAAGTTTGTCTTTTTTCACAAAAAAAGCAGAAAACAAAGTCTTGTAGACAAAAGTTATGATGGTGGGAAACGATGGAAACATGTTTGTAAAAACTATGCCCTACTGTAGTTTGAGCAAACCAGGCAGAGTACAGGTCAAGATTACTTAAAGAGTAAAAAAAAAAAAAAATCTACTTTGGAATGTAAAGTCCAGTGACTGTGCTTTCACAGGTATTTTTGTGCCATTGCAGTCCACTGAATTATTAATAGTAAACACTGCCATTTGTACTCTATCTTTATACTTCCTGTATACTTTTACATTACATCCATGTAGCAATGGACAAGAACAGAATCCTTGTTTTTTTTTTTTGTATCCTGTCCTGATTGTCAAACTGTCTTAATTGTTTTGCTGGTGTTTTCTTCAAAATCCACATCTCAGGCAGCTTAAAAAGTCTGTGAAAGAGAAAACTGGCCGATTTATTTGATGCTAAATGTTGTAGCGATGACTGTCTGTCCGTCTGTCTGTCTAGAAAAAAAAGAAAGAAAAAAAAAGCATCTTTGACTATAGTAGAAAATACAGTGAATAATTCAAAGCATCGCATGTGCTGATGACTAAAGACTTTGCATTTTCTAACTAAAAAAACCAACTGGTTGGAGCAAGCAGTCCAAGTCATCTGCATCTTTTTTGACAGAAACCTGACATTGCTGGGAAGCTTAAGTGCTGCGCTGCGTTTTTTGGTTTTCATGCACAATGACTCCTTTGGGCCCTTCCGCTAAAAGCCATTAACGCTCCCAGCAGTGTAAAACTTGCATGAATCTATAAATCTTTCAAGGCAGTGGATTGAATTTGTAGTCCTGATAAAGGATAGGTTTTAGATGAACAGTGCCACAGTTGAATCGAGTTGCCAACACCAACAGACTGACGGTGAAACTACGGTCTCTTGTTATTTACATACTACAAAATCCTCCTCTTCTTTAGCAGTCAGAGCGTTGTCCTTTGTATCGTTTGAAATATCTATGTGTAACATTTTAGATATCTATCTATGCAAATAGATATACATACATACTTCCTCAACAAGAACTATGTATTTGACTTAACTTTTATTTTATTCGTACCTCTCTGTCAGAGGAAAGCTCATATGCAGTAGTAAGCTTTACTGTTTCTCGATTAGTATGTGTCTTTGTGCGACACTTTTAAGGTTATCCTTTTGTTTTAAAGAGAGGGAGAGGAACAGCTCAGTGTTTATGCCAAACTGTGAAGGACAGAGGGAGGGGCAGGCAAACAGGAGGGGCGGGGGTGGGAATCCAATCGCCCAGCACAAGGGCAAATTATCTGACCAAGGTGCCGAGAGTGGGGTGTCTTCAGCCACTAATTGATAAGAGCCGTCTATCTTTAGTAAGCAGCATCGTTTGGCTCTGAGCATCAAAACCTTGGCTGTGGCTAAAAGGGTTGTTGTGTCCCACTCCCTCCCCATCCTTGGCTATAAACGGAGGGTAAAAATCATGATGTCACCTTGTCAGGGGGTCACCACTTTACTTTCCTGCCTGAGATATTGAAGGTGTTTGAATTAAGATTAACTTAAGTTCTTCATCTCTGCTTAGTTGCTTGTCAGTGAGAATAACTTCAGATTCTGTTCTTTTAAAATTCAAATTGTGCTTTTGAGGAGCAACATTTACAACCCCCCACACCTATGCAAACAGATGAGGTGCTGTCAAAGACTTTACAGTATTCTTGTCTTCAGGATTTGCAATTTTTCTTCCCCTGAAAAGAATAACACTTTCCAAAGCATTTCAGTTGCAGGGTAACCTTCTCAGAGCTCATACAGCAGTCATGTTGTTGAGATGAAAATCCACTGAACAGACAATGCCATCATAGAAGCAGAGAACAAATATGCAGATACAAATAAAGATAAATCATCTGAATGACACCTCAGTGGGATAAGAAGCCAGTGTTTGAGGGAACGGCTGCCAATGCAGTCGCCCTGCAAAAGCCAAAACAATAGCACTTCATATAAAACAATTTGCACATGCTTTCGATCCGCACTCATACAAGCTGACTGCGCTCCACATATTGCCAATGCAATATGTGGAAAGATAACGGATGTAAATGAGTAGCTGCTGAGGAAAGACAAACATTTAGACAGATGGTACTACTCAATGCAAAAATTACACCAAGGGTTTAAGGATCTGTTGTCTGTAAAAAAACAAAAAAAACAAATTATAAATACAGCAACAATGTTTGAGGAATAATTTAACATTTTCGCTGATTTGCTGAACTGTATTCACTGCATTTGCATTGTGCTAAATTGATTTGTAGCACTGGCAATATGTTTTGTTATTTCTTTTTTTTCTTTTTAGATTTTCTTTTGTTTCATTTGCATTTTTGATCTTTGCAGATGATTTCCATCTGTTAATGAAGTACAGGTGGCAGTGGCTCAGGAGGTAGGGGCTTATCCTGAGGTCAACGAGATGCTGGTTCGAACCTCTCCTCCGTCCATCTCGGTCACTTTGCTGTGGAGTTCTCACACTTGTTGCAACCACAGCGTTATTTTGATGCATAGGAATGTCAAAGTTATTACACGGTGGTTACAAAAATGATAACCTTGGACTAAATTGCCAGTCAGCTTCAGCATTAATTGAAAACATTTTATATGTTGTATAATACATTATTTGGTCAACGCGACATTGGATCCACACACAAGACAAAACAGATCTCTGCTTCTCAGTTTGTCTATGACATAAAATCCCACAAAATGCAAATAGAATGGGACTGTGACATTACATCTATTTTCATATATGTGAAAAAGTTTAAGGGAGGTGAAAACTGTTGAAAGGCTCTTCATTTGCCAGAGAAAGAGCCATGTGGTGTTGAACTCCATGTTAAATAAATCAGTTTGGGTTTAGAGGCCCTGCAATCATGGATCTTTTGTCTAAAACCTTTTTTTTTTTTTTTTTTTTTTGTGATGAACATAAAACTAAAACTCTTTATTGGCACTTCAATGTTTCATTGAAGGGAATATCCTGCATGTATATAACATTTGCATATTGCAAGTAAGTCCAAAATAAAAACTGTTATTATATTCATTAATTTTCAGAAGCACCCCATCACCACTGATTGCTGGGATCTGAGAAGAGTACTATTGTTTGGAGATGGAAGGGCTTGTTGAAAAGACACATTATTTTGCCCCAATTGCTTAAGAAATATTTCATAAAATAAAATATCTTAATACTAAACTGTAGAACTAAGCCAGCTACCATTCTTAAACATTCACATATTTTTATTATTTTTTTTTTCCTTATACATATATAAAACAACAGACTCGCCTACTCACCGAGTTCCTGCTGGGTCTTTTTCTCAGAAAATTGTAGCACATAAAAGGTCACAACTGAGGTTTTGTTGCTTGGATACTCCATATTGTAATCTTAATTTTGAATGACACACTGGTAGGTTATTGCATGCATTCATTGGTTTCATTTTTACTGACTGAAAAGATACAAAGATTTCTAAAATAAAAGTAATGAATTTTGCTTAGAGAGAATTTTAGGATGTTTTTGTCTTAAAATATATAATAATAAAATTATGCCACATGACTATTAATTTAAAAATCCTTTCTGTTATGTATCCAGAGCACTTCCAATATTCAGCCTTCCATCACTGACATAATAAAAACTACGCTCATCTGTTTGGTCTGCACCAACTGCTGGAAAAACAGCCTCATTTATCTGAGGTCATGGCATTGATTAGCCACCAATGCCCTGGAGCCCAGAAATGAGACAGGTTGCAAGATGACCCGAATTAGACTGTAAAGACAACATCCGAGCCAGTTCAATTAACAAATTCTAATCCACGCTGATTACTCCAGTGCCAAATCATTATTGATGCCTGACTTGAGTGACAGTCAGACTCTCAGAAGTACTCAGACTGCTCTTCTCTTTGCTTTGTGATTTGATAGGGTAAAATTGAGGAATCTTGAGGTAGAGTTAGGTGGCAAATGATCAGCAGATGATTGTGACAATTATTTTCCTAATTCAAATCATGCTATGGAATCCTAGAAATCAGGCGCCGATTTATGTTTTCGCATCCACCTGAATAAAATGTAGTTGCGACCCTGAGCAGCACCCTCTGAGATAGTGATTGGCAGCACTGAAACCCACCCCCAGAATCTGATTGGTTGTTTCTAGGAGCTCTGGGAGAAGGCAGAGGGACTTAATTTCACAGATTATCTGTCTCTTACCATATTGTTATGATGTAGAGACAGACAATTATGTAGTAATATTTTTTATCACATACTGAGGCTTTAATGGAAAATTAGTCTTTAGAACTTACAACAAATGAAATACTTATTCAATACATCTCTTCATGCGACATAAAAACATCAACATAACTTTGAACAAATTTTCTAATACTTCATTTAAAGGAATTAGCTTTGCAAACACTGCAGTCACAAGATTATGCTTTGTTGTTACATTTTTATCGCATTGTTAATCGAAGTTGAGCTCAATTTGACCTCATAATAATTTTGACCACATAAAGATCCGTTATATGTTTTTTTTTTTTTTTTTTTTTTCCATTATATGCAAACAACAAATTCAGTTTGCTTGACTAATTACAAAGGCTGTCCTGCTTTGCAGTATATTCAATGTTTAAACAATGACATATTTTTGACAAAACAGCAAAAAAAAGACAATATGAACTATTGATTTGCTTTCCCATTTGCGCATGATGAATGGCCTCCATTGTTTATCAATACAATGTGAATGGCCCCAGTAAGTCCTGTAATGGACAGAACTGATGGTTGCAGACAATAAGGTACATTCCTGATCCCTGTAAATTCTGACTCTTTCTGACATCAGCTAACATACACAACAAATCACTGGACTGGCAGAGCTCAGTCCTCCCTCATCCTTCACTACCCCCTCCACCTCTAACCAGTACGTCTTATGATAAATGTGCTGCAACTATCAAAAGCATACACCACACGTTACAAGTCTAATGTAAAAAGCCTTCAATGAGCCTTTTTAGCTGGTTTTGAGGGTCAGATGAAGTTTAAGACTCCCCATCACCACAAATCCTCTCTGTCCTTCCGAGTTAGCTCACAGCAGGGCAGAACAGGAATAAATTACAGACCAAAAAGCCAAAAGGTTTCTTTTTAGCTCCAGATTCCAGCGTCTGTGTCTTCATTATTTTTTTTAGCCTTCCCCTCTGTCCCATTCAAATAAGCACAAACCTTCATCTTTACTTTCACAATTACCTCACTTACCCAAAAGCGTTCTGAAATGAACATACCCGGCGTGCCTGACTCTTCAGAGGGAATGAAATCAACCCTGCTTAAGTAAAATAAACAAGGACCACACAGTCATGTCCTCCGCACGTCCTCTCCGTCTTTTTTTTCTTGACTTGATAGAAATTCACCAGCACGTAAATAGTGCTACACTTTTCACAGATGCTGGCATTAGTATTCTGCAGGGATGAATCCCGGTGACATGCAATACATCATAGTCACCAGGAGGCATTTCCACTGCAGGGCTGACGTGCAAATATGGAAGAACATGTTCCAATGTTTTCCTTTATAGTCTTCATCCTAAAAACGTTCTCTGAACTTTCTTTGCACAACCGCGCACATGCGCCAGAGCAAAACCCCTCGGTGTCGTAACGCTCACTCACACAGTGGATACAGTAAATGCATTGCACACATCACTAACCTCCACATGCCAGCATTCCTACACACACTGACACATTGCCCATCAGGGTCATGTAGTATTGGCATCATGGGATTTTTGTAAAATTTAATATAAAGGAGAGAGTGTTTCTGTGAGTAATTGTGTGTGTTTAAAGCACAACAGTCTTCTCACCTCAAACAGCGAGCCAGCCAGGAAGGATGCATGCCCTTGACTAACCTTGGAGGTTTTACAGTGCTTACACAAGAAGGTATAAATCATCTGGATGCTTTTTTTTCCCCTCCTAAACGCTGCTGCTTTATATTTTTCAACAGGACTGACAAGGCAAATGTTCATCCACATAAGAGCATATTACAGTTATCGTCTGACATGCAGTGGGGACTGAAATTCGACATATTTCCAAGAAATGGAAAAAATCTGTGTTGTCTTGGGTCAGTCAAGCTGCAGAGACCATGATGCACATTTGCTCTTGACACATTTAAAAGAATTTGCTTTGAGGGGAACATAAACGTAGTTCACTGCAGCTGTATTTGCAGGTGAATGGAAAGTATACAAATTATCATATTGATTGCTTTTTTTTTTGCCTCAATAAAGAGATTTCCATCTTTGTTTGATAAAATCTCTACATACAAACAAAAGTTGGGAAGAAGAAGGCTTTAATGGCATTCCCTCAGAGAGACTCTTTGTCTAGAATCTCAGTTTTCAGCAGCAGCAACAAAAGAGGAGCTCTCCACAACTACTCTCTACAATGTAAACAGCTCAGACCCAAAACTCTCCACTCAACAACACATTTGCTCACAAAGGATCACGCTCATGTATTCATGTATTCATGCATTTCTCAGAACTTTGCTGTTTGCATTACCATTTTTTTCCAAAAAAAAAAAAAAAAAGATAAGGGAATTCACTACACTGCAATGGAAAAGCTCACGGAGCTCATGATTTTTCTGTGTGTTTGTTTTTGTAAAAATGGGAACCAATGTGATTAAAAAATTGCAGTGTGTGACCAAATTCCATATGTTAACAAAAACCTTGGAAATAGTGAACTTAATGGACTGCAGAAGATTGTTAGAATGTAGTTCAACTTTTCAATCTTACTATGTAGTCGTGTTCATGAGTAGAGCATGTTTTTCTTTTCTGTTCACATAAAGTACATCAATCAAAAAAAAAAAAAAAGATATCAAAGCTGTATTAGATGCTGTTATTTCTGTTTCAGCCTGTCAAAACCCAACAAAGCAGGTTTATTTACACCTCGCTCATGGATCTCCATCTCTGTCACTAGTGGGCAGTCACATTCCACACAGGTTCATCAGCACTATACCTTTCTTACAGGATGTTGCATGCAAAGCCATCGGATGTAGGATCTATCCTCAGTCTTTTTCTCCGTCTTCCTCCCACTGTCTGTTTTGTGTATTTTCCTACACTCTACAACAATGCAGTTAAATTACAGTAGAGGAAACAGCTACAGTGCTGCCACTACTCTGCACACACTGGTGATGAAAAAGCGACCCTGTAAGGAGTAAGAAAATAGGATTTAATTAGTGTCTGACTTTTATAAAAAGCCAAAAAAGCCAAAAAAAAAAAAAAAAAAAAGTAGAGGCATTTAAATGAAGGGGGTTACAACCTCTGCACAACCATTCAAAATAACCCTGGGTTTGTTTGGGATATTAATTATGGGATGACATTAAAAAGGCATAAGATAAATGCTCGATGAGAGTGAAGAAATACGGATTAAGAGAAGTTAATTTAATTTTGAAATGGAGAAAGGCGCATTGCACATGTAGAATAAATATGGACATGTGTACCAAGCCAGTTACTTAATGTCTTAATGTTTGTACTCATTACAGTTGTTTGAAGTGTAGACAGCAAAAAAAGGCACAGCAAGGTAAACAAGTTCACTGCGCAATAATTAACACAAATAAAATATGAAAAGTGTATATGCAACAAGAAATTATGTAGGGACCTGTGCAAAGCACTCAGAATGTCAGCCACTCAGAATACAAGCAATTAATGCAACGTCTCTGCTTATAAAACACAATGGTTCTCAAAATGTTTTTACCTCATTTCTTTCTCGTTACAAAATAATGAGTACATTTTGTTGGGCGAAAACAGATATTTGTCTTTCTGATCTCTACAGACACTGCTTCATTGTGCAGCCATAATTTTCCAGCTTTATGTTTCCACTGGCTTTTAGATGGAAAGGCATGAGAAAGAGACTGCCTTCCACTCTGATCTCTACATGTCACTGTTTGTAGAAGTAGGAATTTTTCAAACGTCACATGTAGTTATTGTAGGAGAGGAAACAAAAACATTAGTCATGCTATGTCCGTAAATGTGTGGCTGTATCCTCCAAATCAACAAATTTCTCTGTTTTCTTTGAAACCTTGTGGGAGGGGTTCTACTTTCTGGTCTGCAAGGCAATGATAAATCACTAGTCAGGTGAAGATGAAAGCCTTTGGGCCACACTGCTTCAAAGTATGGCCTTCATGAGTTGCCAGCTTATCTTGAAAGGATTGAGCAGTCTTCAAAAGCTAGACTGTTGTGAGCTGGTCTGATTGAGTTTTTAGTTGAACTGCAACTTTGTGCTCTGCTTCTGTCTCAACTCATAATCTCACTCATTAGATCCTTCAAAATCTGCAGGATATAGCTGTGTGACGCACAACGGAACTGGGCTCTAAACAAGCAGATTTCATACTTTGCACTTGTGCATTACTTTCAACAGAGCTGTAAAATTGAGTCATAAAACCCAGGAGCAATAGTCTGATCCTTTTGTTCTGGCTGCTCTCGTACCAGCAGAAGTATGCCAATGAAACAGCATATGTTAGTAATATGCGTATACGAAGTGCCTGACTAAAAGATGTACAAATGTCAACAAATGCAGACTTGGGAATAAAAAGGATTTTTCTTTTATTAAGAACTGAATATATGTGAATTACTATAATCTATAAACTGGATGGTTTAGAAATATGTAAAACAGTGGGTAGCTTTTAAGATGGTTGTGTCCAAAGACAGTCACATACGCTAACCATCAACCAAATCTGTTCTTTGAGCTGTTTGCAAAACATGCTTTTGCCCATACTTGCATCTTCTGTGTTACTGAAATACCTCCAAAAAATTTATACAATGAGGTCTGATGCATCAATTTCTATTATTATTATTATTATTTATTTTTTTGGAAAGTAGAACGTATTGCAGAGAGGAGAAAGGAGCCTCATGTTGTCATGAGTATTTATCAAATAAAGACTCTTAAATCCAAGGAACAGGTTTCAGGGGAACTGGAAAACATCTGGCAGGAAGTAAAGAAGTTGTAAAAAGAGGGCAGGAAATTGGCATAAAAGAAGATGGACAATGGAACGATGACATCAGCAGGAGGTAAAAAAAATTGGATTGGTTCAAAGGTTGCTAATTTGAATTGTTTTCATTATGTTTGAGCCAGTAATGACTTTCTGCAAGACAAAATGAAATGTCGTGGCTTAATGAGTCCATTAATACCACAAGCTTGAGGTTCTCCATTGCTAAATGTTGCTGCAAACATCTCATGGAGACACTCCAAACATAGATAGATAGCTAGAGAGAGACTTGACAATGGAGAAGCAACCTTAAAGGTACAAGTATGTTTTTTTGATAGGCTGTGTGAATTCAATGAGAAATTTAATAGCACAAAAAAAAAAAAGGTGACGCACTTCCTGTTACTTTATCTTGTCTGTTATTTTACACAATTATATATTTTATATATTTTTTTATATTGAAGATTTACTGTCACATTGTTGCCCTTTTAGCACATTTGGGCACAACATTTCAGTCCTATAAAAGCCTTATAAGATTTTCAGAGAAAATACATGCAAATTTGACTTTAGTTGATCATCCACCTCCTCCATCTGTCTTGGCCATAAATTTTGCTTTCAATTGTTTTTGTTCCCTCAGTTGTTTGCAGTGTTATCAGCAGGTTTATCTCCATCTATTGGACAGTTCAGTTGCTGAGCTACAGCCTTCTCTGTGGTTCCATTTCTGTTTCAACAGATTTGTCTTTGTTTTACCTGCTTTTGGTTGTAGAGTTTGTTCTTGGGATGTTGCCCTTTGTTTGCTTGGATCTTGTGGCTGATTTTTCTTTTCTTTTTTTTTTTTCCATTAATCCACAAAAGTTTTATTAAAGTTACTTTTGTTTTCACATATTGCCTCAGTGTTTGGTTCTTTCCATTTAGCTCCTATCTCCTGAACTCATTGCAATAGAGGGAGCTTAGGGCCTTTAATATGTACACCAAGGTGTTGCTAAATTTTTTATTCTGTTGAGGCGAGCACAATATTCTTCCCTGCAATTTACTGGTGCAGCAGTGCTAGAGGCAGGGATACTAACAAAGTTACCAAACTGATCAGGAAGGCTGGGTTTGTGTTTTCTGCGAAGTCTTTGGGGTTGCACAGAAGGAAGCAATCCGGTTTGAACATTATAAAACTGAAGTCATTTTCTCCCAAGGAACATGTTGAGCAGCCATTCTCTTGTGTCCATTCTTCATGCCAGGTATGTTTACCTACAGTTATTACATAATCTCCATTTGATGTATCTGCAAAAGCTTCAAAACACAAAGATCCACTTTCTGAATACATATTCATATTATGTCTACTATTTTACATTCTATTAAAAAATATTAGCATTTCACATGGATTTAGTGCAGCCACAAACACGGCTTTGTTGAGCAGTTTCCTTTATAATGTTGTCTTCCACAAAAGCACAACGCAAGATGTGTTTTTCTGCAGGTTCCATGTTACTGTGCAATAAATGAAACAGTAATTGAGTGATAACTTTACATCCCCTTCTCTGAGGATGCCGACTAAAAAAAATATTGTTAGGTGTTATAAGGTACCCCTAATTCAGACCTTTTATTAAAACATTTGTTCAACTAGATTTCCATTGTTTTGTTATGCTTATTTGTTAAAAAAAATTCACCCAAAAAACAAAAAGCAGATTTGGTTGATTCATTCTTGATTTTCTCAGGTATGTAATGCTACTGTCTACCTAGAGGAATATTTTTCTCTTCCCATGTATCAGTCCGTCTCCTCTGGGATGTTTCATATCCACTATGATGGGAGATGAAGTGAAGTTATTTTCTGATTTTGATGCGAGTTTATGGTAAAGAAATGTAATTAAATGACCCCGGTCAATAATATGTATCAGCAGCATGTCACTCTGATTAGAGCTCTTAATTTGTCATAATTAATGATAAGTCAACAGGAAATCACAATAATTTGGAAAATAGTGTAACAGATTTTAAAATTTCATAATATTGAATTAAAGTACATCTAAGCCTTGCATATTTCAAAGACCTTTTAAATCCACCAATTATGTCACTAAAAAAAAAAGAAAAAAAAAAGAAAGAAACTGATATGCTATAGCTTAAGTACTTTGGCATGAATTGCTTTGATTATAGGTATACCATTAAAGTAAGAAGGGACAAAATGTTAATATGCAGGCATGACATGAAGGTATAAATTGGCAAAGAGGCAGATTGAGCTCACCTAATTGTAACCATCTGTTACTTGGAACCATTTTACTGAATTAAGAGATAATTATTTTTTTGAAAACTTAGCTAACAAACAGAATCAAAACATTTATAAATCTTTTATACTATATATTTAAATATTGAAAAAGAAAACAGCATGTTGGCGATACACTATTCTAACAGTATAAGTTATTTAATTGATATCATTTATTTCTTTTAGGTCTCATTGTAACTTACTTGTTCAGCGATTTTGTTTTTCTTTTCATTTAGTGATGCAAAAACTTTTGGAAGTGATATCAAAATTGGTAAGTAAGTTAATCACAAACTGCTTGCTAGTAGGTATTTAACAAACTGATGATTTATCAGGGTATAAAACATTCCATGCGTGTATTTTTCTCTTAATTGAGACGTTTAAAAAGGCCTTTTCTACAAGGGTTGAATGTCCTGTCTCATTCTTTTTTCATCTGAATTGGCTGACGGGCCCTGAATGACCCAGCTCATTTTCTTTTGGAACACTAAATGAGGTTTTAATGAATAGATTGAACATTTTAGCCAGTGAACTTATACCTTGTTAATTTGTCACTTTTCAAAGTTTCTGAATCAGTGTTTAGAGAGAAATGTGTATTTTTTTTTAATTGAATCATATATATATTTTTTTTTTTTCCCCATTTATGAGACAGAGACAGTAGTTTTTCAATGAAACTATCAGAAATGTTGCCCGGCATTGGGTTACACCTGTGTGTTGTTCTTTAGGGTCTTTAAAAATTAGGATTGATCTCTGTACCTGAATCAATACACAATCTAGTTTTGAATTAAGAAATATGAGCAGCATTTTATTATCTCTTAATATACGTATAACACATTAGGCGTAAATCTATATGTAACATATTTGCAAATGTTAGTTTCTGTTTGGAAGTTACCTGTATTTTTATATCTTTATTTGAACATTGCTTTGGTTAAAAGCATCTGCTAAAGACATATAGAAAATGTGTAAAACTTGTTAAAAGGATAGATTGTGTCTTTCTTTTAGATTTGGTGATGTTCTTTGTTTCTATTAAGTTGGACTTGGAAAGTGTTATGCAGTGCATGCACATTTACTTACTACACATCATTGTTTGGGAAGAATTATTTTACAGTTAACCCAAACATACTACAAGAATAATTTATAGGAAGTGCAAGACTCTACACTATGAAGAGGGCTTGTTGGTCCCAGTCCTGAGCTTATATACTTCCTGTAACATCACAGAGTTTTCTTCAAGAAACTCATTTTCCTTCTCCTGGAACCAGGGTGGGTTATGCAGTGTATTGTGAAATAAATATAGTTCTTACTCTAGCCTCCTGCAGTTTAGTCCATCACGGCTGGAGGACAAACACTTTATAATAGCAAGGTGTGTGAACTACCTGTGATTTATAAGAAAAAAACAAAACAAAAAAAACAAACAAAAAATGACAATATACGGTATGCTCTCAAAAAATAATTTTAAGTGTTGATGTGGTTTTATTTTTTAACTGAAAAAAAAAGCATGGCAAAGAGAACATTTTTTATGTGTGACGACATACATTTAATTACATGATTTTAATTATATTTTTTTGGTTACAATCATTTTTACAACAATACTTTCCCTCTCTCTTTGAATAAGTAGTTAAAAATTAATCTAAATCACTAATAGCATCAATCTCTGCATAGCAGGGTGCCACCAGAAAGTCATTAATAGTCCACATCCTTCTAAAGGTTTCCAGTGCTTTGTTAAAATTATTCCTAAAGGAGTTCAGGATTTTCTGGACAAGACTGTGGTTACAATTCAAGTTCGGAAAGTTTAGATTTAATACTACCATGCACTACACAAACATACATTTTAAGAATGATTATATGTAAGAAAGCAAACATCTTCCCCATCCTTTTTATTAACTGTATGCACGTGCTGAACTGCACTAATAGAATAAAAGCCACACATTCTGTGCCATGGTTGCTAAATTATTTCATTACAGAGCCAGGAAAAAGAAGAAGTCTCATTAGAGCCATTCCAAGGTAACAGAAAGCCATGGCTCATTGGTAGAAAGTTTTGGTCTTCTGTGTGTTGATGCTCTTGTCACAATGCAGCGTTTAAAGGAGGCCCCAAGTGCAGAGAGCTGGCGAAAATTAAAATCTCTAATGAAGAAATAAAAAATGAACTTGCAGTCATAAAACAGAGAATAACGCTGAAACCAACAGTCAACCAAGATCATGGAGGGAGAGCAACCAAAGGAGCCAGTGGAGAACACAGAAACCAGGAAGTTCATTTAAATACAGAGGGGGGAGAAGAAATGACAAAAGAACCAAGAGTACCGATTGCAGATTAGCAGATGCAGCTGGAGAAGGTAGCAAGTAATGAAGAAATGATTGGCAGCTCGGGCAGAGATGAGGAGAAACCTCTGTGTCTAGAAATTTGATTCAGAAACTATTTCTAATTCAGAAACCAACTGTTCTATTCAAATGATCTAGAGATCCTGTTTAAGTTATGTGACTGACAAGAGGAAAAGACAATGTAGCATATTTATTAAAAACAATTGTATAAGGTTCCATATTGCATCAAATTCCATCAGCATATACTGAAACAAAAATAGGTTTGTGCACAAAATTTGGTATAACTAGCACTAGATTAGCTTAGAGATCTGACTTTTTCTTAAATAAAAAATGTCAAAGAATTATTCTAAATAAATACAACGGGCGATATGGCCTTGCATGGTGGCTGAGTGGATGCATAAGAAGATGTGCCGTGTATTCGCAAATAGGAGCAGCAAAGACAAACAACTTAAATGCATTTTAAAATTGATTTTTGGGCATTGAATTGATAGAGAAAATCCAAGACTGCGCTTCTAATATATATATACATTTTATGACTACACATATACTGATGTTTTCAAGCTTTTTTCTGTAATTTGAGCTTATAGTTGATCAATCTTAACATTTAAGACTAGAATAATACATTAGACCAACAACAATAATACATTTTTAAAAACCCTGTTTGGTATCAATCAGTCACTTCCAAGAGTCACAAATGACTAATATTGCAGGGAGTTTTAAGCGTCATTTTAGACAGTGGGTTCTCTGTTTTTTTGTTTTTTTTCATATCTTACAATAAGCTGGAAAATGGTTACAATAGTGTAGATTGACACTTACTAGTCTAATGGACTCATAATTGAAGAGTGCTTTGTTTATTCGCGGGACCAGCCTTGGTAATGCATTTTTTCAAACAGAATCATGCAGCTTTCTTTAATTTCTTGAAAAACAAATATTGAATTAATGCTATTTTGATTTTTATTTGACTTATTTTGAATCATTAAAATTAAAATGATAAATCTAGCCTGGGTCAACTTGTATGCATCTTACTAAACAAGAGAAATGGCCTTTTTGTGAAAAGATAATTTGAGAAGAAACAGCATTGCGATACCATTTTTGGAGCTCCAACACAAATAATATGTTTTATTCTCCTCAGAGGATTTGATAACATGTCTGAACTTAACTAGCTTGATGCAGAAACTGACTTGGACAGGTTGAGACTGATGAGGTGTGTATAGCCTGTGGCAACTGTTTCAAGTTGTTCACGCTTAGAACAGCCACACCTGTCACTGGCGATGCTCCTCAGCAACAGAAAAAAGCAACATCAAGATCTTCGATTTCAATCCCTCCTTCATCTGCCTTCTCCACACTTAGACAAGAAACAGGCCATGTCATTAAACAATGTAAAGACAAACTGCATAGGTTATTAATGTGCAAAAGATGTGTTGTAAGTACTTGTAAAACCAGGTTTTTGGTTTCCTCTGCCATTGGACGGGTGCATTTACACACTGTGGTGCATTTACACACTGTGAAAGATATTTTCTACTTTGCTTTTTTTGCTCTCTAAAATCTTAAGCTTGATCAGGAGAATTGGTTTTACTGCTTATCTCGTAACATTAATATGCATGTTGGAACACACAAAAAAATTCTGTGTGACAAATCCATATTAAATGAGGCCCTTTTTTGGGACAGTACAGTTTGTTGATCACTCTGAACTCATGTTTATTTACAGGAATTTAGAAAAGTGGCTTAAATGAACGTTTGCTCATACTCTTTAAGAGATATTCTTTCGCAGGAAACATTTTCTTACAGCAATATTGCAAAACCCTGTATATAGCCAAACCATAAGAACATTATGGTTCTCCACACCATAAGAACCATAATGTTCTTATGGTAGCCAAACCATAAGAACATTATGGTTCTTATGGTTTGGCTATATACAGTGTCAGGAAGTCAACAGTTTTATCAATCAGGATAATATATTTAAACCATAAGGGCACACAACTGCATTGTTTTCCTGGTGAGAAATAACTTCATTCTTTCATTTCATTTATTTTCTTCTTCACCTGTCTTTGCTAACAATTTCAACCCTTTCCATAAGAATCCTGTCCAAGAGGAAGCAAAGGTTATACAACAACAAGTAGTTACACAATTAAAATGCCCTACAATTAAACAGTACCAATTTAAATAATTCATCTGTAGCGCTCTCAGTCTGGACTTTAAAGTGCTCAATGAAATAAGTTCCGTTTCTTCTCCAGTCTTTTTGCAACATGTTCCATGTAAGCGGTGTCAAGTAAAACAAAGGCCCTTTTTCCCCAATTCTGTTTGGCTAAATGGGACAGACAGCAAGAAATTGTCATTTGAACCCAAAGTGCTCCCAGAGCTGGCTGGCTGACTAAACTGAGGGATTGGGGAGTAGGACCCGCCAGGTTCCCTGTGTCAGAGCTCCAGCTTTTCAAGGAAACTCAACATGGCTCATCAGTGAAGTGTGGTGGTGGCAGCGTAATGCTGTGGGGATGCAGCAGCAGCAACTGCAGGCCAGTCAGGATAGTAGAAAAGATGAATGCAGCAATGTTCACCATTCACAAACTTGCTCCAGAGTGCTTTTGACCCCAGACTCAGGCAAAGGTTCATTTTAATACAATTTGGAATTAGACTGCGACATAAAATGAAGTATTGTTTACACTTTCTGAATGCACTGTATGTGCAGGTCTTAGGTATTGTGGTAATTTTGTCATAAATAAAATACACAGAGAAATTGTATCAAGCCTCGTTGGTTATTACCTGTCAGTGCTTTTAGACAACTGACTGCTTACCCTAAAAAAAAAAAAAAAAAAAAAAAAAAAAAAAAAATCAACACCTTCTGCATTTTATATTATGTGAAGAGCTTGTGATGTGAAAGCACCAAATCAAACTTCTATCAGGAAAACTGTAGTGACACTTATATATCGCACATAACTTTGCATATGTGTGAAGCCCAAAATGGACTGATTTCATTTCTGATCCTCATCTCCCATGCACTGAACTACACTGAAATTGTCCTAATAAATGATCTGCAGGGCTGCTATCTGATGTTCTACATTATCAACGCAATCTGTTCAATCAGAGCATTACCCATCCTGCAAATAATAGGTTTCAAGTCAGAATTCCCAATTATTCTGATGCATTCACACTGTGTGAATGAGCCTTGCAATTTGGCAGGTTGGCCTCGTTATACGAGAGAACACTGAGCTGATTGGCATTTCTAATGGCGCCTTTAGTTGTGAGCCTGGCAGTTATATGCTCTCCCATTTGTGACAGATTATGTTACTAAATTGATTAATGTGCAACCGCCTCCACACAGTGCTGAATGATGTGGCTCACTCCCATGACCTTTGAAATGCAGCCAGACCCCAATATGACCCTGGATTTCTCTCTGGCCTTTATCATAGACAAGCCAATCTCAACAACCCTGACAAATCTTGTGGACATTATTTAAGCCTCCCTAACAGATAAACATCTGAAAAAGGTGCAATTTTGGTCACAGATTTTTTTTTTTTTAATTTGATCACTCTGACATACCTATGGTATAAGAAAAGACTAAATGAACAAATCCAAGATTGAGAGCTAAAATTATGTTTGGTTTTGACAACAGTCATAAATATTTATGAAAGCTTATTCATGTTCATGACATGTGTTTATGACAGTGTCATGTCAGTCTTATTCAACCCCCTTCAAATAAAGTGTTACCTTTGGTTTTAACTCAACAGTAGCTTATACTCATTTATGGGGCAATCCTTCATCTGCTTCCAATATAGCGATAAGCCCACATCCAGATAGGTGATAATGTGTGACATTTACCAGAGGAACCTTTTGCAAACAATGTACTTTGAGGAGTAGTTTTATGGCACCATCCTTTTTTTTACTTTTATTGGGTTTTATTATAACAAATTATTTCTACTCCTACTTGGATAAAATTTCCAACTACTCTCCCCTTTATGAGTAACTTCAAAGAATGAACTAAAAATGCACCAATGGACCTCACATTAATAGCTTAATGAAACTACGTCTTTATACACGACTTTGTTGTTCTAATAATATTTTCTATCTGATGAGTCCATTGTGCCATTTTGAAGTCAAAAAGTTAAAAACTATAAATTGTCTCTGGAAGTTCTGTACTTTAAACTTCTTCCTGCAACTCAAAAGCATTCACATCTAGTTAGAAGCTTTTACTAAATTGAATGATCTCTTATTTTTATTTCTGCATTACATCTAGATACAACAATAAAGATGTATAATCTTTATTTATTTATTTTCGCTAGCGATGTCCTAATTGTTACATGTAGAATATTTTGAAAGTGTTCTTGGACTGCAGCCTGGCTTTGTCATGGTGTGCATTTTGATGTTGAACCCAAATGCAGAAAGGTAGAGATGTCAGGTAAATGAAAAAAAATGTTTAATGAAGAAATGATGGACAAACTTACAAAAATCAGAGGGAGCCAGAGCAGAACAAAAACCATAGATCCAAAGGAAAAGCCAGCAGGGACCACAGGGAAGGGAAAGTAACAGGTTATAACAGGACGAAGCAACGAGGAGTGAGTAAAAATGAGGCGCTTAAATACTGGGGGTTTGAATGCTGAACAAAAGACCTGGTCTGATGAGCTAACGAGTTGCAGGTGTGGGGAGAGAGAAAGAGGAAGAAACACAGTGGGGACTAGGAAAGTAATCTACCAAAACAGACACAAGAAACATAGCTAAACTTGAGTAACAAGGGATAACAAGAGACGCACAATAAACATAACTAGAAACACTAAGAAGGATTGAACTAAAGTAAAACAGAAACTAGTCTGATCTAATCAAAGAAAGAGACTAAGGAACACTGAATAATCAAACCTTAAAAATATCTCAAAATAATGCAGGATCCTGACAGTCTTGCCTCTAATGCTCTTGCAAAAGTGATATTTGATATCAATGAGTCCTTTCCTTTTGAAAGTAAATGTGAATATTTTTAAATGTCTAATATTCAAGTAACTGGGACACATTTAATCTCAGTCTAAGATAGCCCAAAATGATGTGATGAAGAAGTGTTGTAAAATTTGGTTTAAAACATTTTATACACATTTTGTTATTGCAATTCATGGTTTGTCGGATTTTGTTGTTTCATTATTACATTCCCTCTGATAAGGTGTCATAGTTGTTAACTTGCAGCAAGAGGGTCCTGGATTAAAATCATTCTGCATCAAGCTTGCATTTCCCCGAGATATGAATGCATGCTTTTGTCATTTGTACTTTGTGTCTATGTGTTGCATTGTTATAGACTGGCAACCTGTTGATGGTGTAGCTTTTACCTTGACCAGTAACCACTGTGTTTTTAGATAATTTAGGGAAACAGTTGTTTGTTGTTATATTTCTTACATCTGAGCTAACGTTTTGGAGTTTGCAAAAAAGTAAAATAAATTCCAAGTTGTAAAATAATTGACATGTGTCACACGTTAACTTTTTAACATGTGATATATGTACTTAAGTATTTGATAATGTTCCAAACACAATGTTTTATCTTTGCATGCAAAACAAATCTTATCAAACTTAAATTCTTATTTATGTTTACGGTTTTTCAGAATTTATTATTCAGCTATCTCTAGAATTTGTTATAGTAGTAATACATTTTAAATTGCAATCAGACAATATGTGTTGTTTAGGTGAACTAACTAAATAAATTGAGTTGAATTTACTGAAACATATCTTCTGAAAACTAAAGACGAGTTTTAACATAATCCAGTATAAAAATCACCAGGTTGCTGCGTTTTCCTTCATACTTCAAATAAGCTCCTTTATAATGAAGTGACGTTCTTGTAAACTTCAACAAGTTGCTCTCCTGTCCACTGTAATTTCCACAATAATCCCAGTGCTGTTGTGATATACTAAAATATTAATGTAATTTATAGAACATTTGATAATTATACTGAAGATTGTCACTTAATTCAGGGCAATAAAAGTGACAACATTTTTATTGCCGCTTAGTTGAGTTGGTAATACTATTTGTGTAATGGCATTCATCCGTTGGCCTCTAATGCATGATTCACTCTATTACCCTCATGTTTTAAATTAATATTCCATTTTCTTGTTAATCATATAACAACATTTTTAAGGCTTCATTAGTTTTTTCTACTAATGTGACATATATATGAGCTCAAGTGACTGACCACATTGATGAATTTTTGATACACTGTAAGATAAAAAAAGAAAAAAAAGAAAACTAGCACAAAGTCAAAACAGACTTTTAGAGTCCCCTTCAATATGAGTAAAACTGCTTAGAAAAAATAAAAATAAATGAAGTGACGGTGATGTGCTAAATGGGTTCAAATGTATGTCGCAGTTAACCATTACAAGGTCACGGATACATTTAAATGCTCCAGAGGAGAGAGTAAGGATTGATTGAACAGATTCAATGTCCTGCTCTCCTCATTACACCCATTTCTCAGCTGCCTGGGGTTAATTACCACACACACACCTCACGCTGTTGTTCCACTTACATTATAATTACTGTGGCCAAGATTGAGAACAATCTAAAACTCGTGATATCAGACCCTCCAATACACACAAACAGACACACACACACACACACACACACACACACACATATCCATATTCATACGTAGGACACACACTCACATCACAGCAGCATCATCATCAATATTCTCTGCCTGAACCTCCCCGTATATTCCCAAATCCCCCTCCCTCCCCAGGAGCCAGCTGTTTTTGAGATTGATTTCATTTATTTAATGACGGCTGTGCTAATGACCCTTCGCACATGGCTGATGGTGTCACAGACACCACAACATCTCAGGAATGAGGATTGGATCAAGGGCTGGAGAGTAAGGGCTCAGTGATATTAAATAGAGCAGAATGGAAAAAAAAAGAAAAGAGAGCAGCAGAAGGACGGGGGAGGCTTGAGATACCATGTATGCAGGCGATCGTTGTCTTTCTCGAACAAACAAGGGCACTGGATACAGGATGGAAATTAATAACCACTCGGTGGTCTAATTTTTACCCTGTGACACAAATGAAAGAGACCTATTCACCTCGTATTGAAGACGTTCATGGCTACGGCGGATATTTGTTTTTCAAGTGTGACAGCTTTAGAGAAAATCTTAGGCACCCAAATTGACTTCAATTTGCTCTTGTCACTTGTATCTTAGGGTCAAAAAATGAATTTTATAGAGTCCTTCAGGTTTTAATGAAAAACCTTGCAGTAGTAGCGACAACAGAAAAGCCTTTTTTTAAAAATAATTTGTGTGTATGGTATGCAGTCATTGTTGTATGCCATACTTTCAAATGACGAGTATTTTCTGTTGATACGAGTAGCAAGTAAATTATTATTTTAGATAAATATATGCTTTTACTATAAAGCATATATTTAAATAAAATGTTATTTTTCTTGTGTAAAGAATACTGGTGATATTTCTTTATCGACACAAAAGACCAAACGCCACCTGCCATAACTCCCACTTACCAAGCAGCAAGGGAATCAGTGTGACTCCCCAGTTAGTGATCCCTCTCCAACATCCTACATTCATTGAGCTACTGTCGTACTGGCTGACAGGTGGTGGTAGTTTTCACTACTTAAAAACTGCATTAGGTTTATAAGAATGAGAATAGGAGATTCATAGAAGACCAATCTATTTGCCATCTGGATGGAATGATTTTCAATCGAATTTAGCGACACTGCAATGAAGCCTGTCAAAAACAAAACCAAAGCTTGCTTAAGCACAGCTTTAATTATGCATGTAGTGTTGCAGCTCTAAATAATCTTTCCTGTTGTTACGGCAATAAATGAATCCATGGAGTAGCCCACTTATTTCTTTGGACATCTATGACACGTGTTGTATTTTGTTTCACGTCAAATCGAAATTGAAATTGTTACGTCACAGATGTGGAGCGTTTTACGGTGTAAAAAAACAAAACAATTACTTAATGGCAAAATGTTATCCTTGACAAAAATATTAAAATATTTGTACTCCTGTGACTCTAATACTATCATCTTCACTTGCCCCTGGCAGGTCTGTAAACTGGTATAAAATCTATTCATTTTCACTGAACATCAGAGACTGTTTATTTTGAGTGTCATCACTGAAATGTAGCTTTTCAGGAACTTAACAAAAGACCTTTGGTTTTTAATAGTCTATCAACACTGTGTGGTCAAAGTCGCCAGGTCTTTTTGATGAATATTTATTATAGAAACCAAAGAAGACTGATTAATAAAGTTGATTTACTCAAAACAAAAGTAAAATAAATTAAAAAAAAAGTAAGATTTTAGTTCGATGACCCTATGTTTAGATCTCCAGACCTCCTTTAAGACCCAACATGTATCATTTTCAGTATTTGGTGTAAACTGTCAGAGTACCTCTTCTAAATGTGTATTTTACTTTCAACTATTATTTCCACATGTATCAGACCAAGATTCTAGAATTTGACCATCAAAGATCATTAAAGGAGTGGTTCTGTGTATTCTGGACACATGGTGCCATTTTTCATCACCAACAAGAACCTATGTTACCCTAGGTGATTATAAAAAAGGCTGTATATATCAAACATACCTTAAAATAAATTTGACTTCTTGGGCAAAAGATCAGCTGGAGACTGCACCTTCAAGGAGGAGCTTTGTGGACATAGGTGGCATTTTGTGAGACGAAGTGTTTTGTCACCCCGAATGGCTGCCAGAATAGATTCAAGTTTTGCTCAAACATGCATGAAAGAATCAAAGTAACACCCTAGGTATGCTTGGAACATTAAAAAATGATAGCATGTAAGTAAAAGAGATGTTTTACATGGAAAAACAATCATATTTTAGGAAAACTTTTAAATATATCTTTTAATTTGATGTTTATCATGGCTTGCACCACTGCTACACAGCAAGAAGGTATGTGGTGTCAGCATATTTCTGATATATAATGTTAAAAATGAGCCAGATTTTTGAACATAACAAACTAATCTTCCAAATAGACCGTTAGGTCAATGAGTTTATTAACAATTGCTAAGTGTCAGAGTCTCAAATTCTCACTTTCTTCATGATGGAGAAACATGCTTGCAATTGTATGCAATCTGCAGCCATTCTTGCAGAATATTCTGTTTTCACATTTCACAAAAAAAAGGAAAAAAAAAAAAAAAACTGTGTCCAGCTAAAAAGGAAGCATCTGTCAATTGGTGAAATTCCACCTCCACGCAGCCCTGACATGGTCCATCATGGTGAATCCTGTACTAATGGGCAGAAGGAGCCAGAGGAGTTGCAACCTTTGCTATAACCAATACATTTGAGTTGGTGAAGGTTTTTAATCTTCCCTATTTTAATGTTAAATCTTATCTTAGTTATCAAATTAAAGTAGAAATCTGATAAGCAACAAAGAAGGCAACTAATGTCAATAACATATAATGAATCTGTGAAAACAGGAGGTAGAAAAACCCTGTTGTGCATAAACTACAGTACACAATACTATGAGGAGTACCATAAAACCATGGATCAAAAGAAACAGATCATTTTACCAAGACAAAATCTTATTGGCATTCAAATGTATCCCAGGGGGAGATATATATATATATATATATATATATATATATATATATATATATATATATATATATTTATTTATTTTTTTTCTTTCTACAATCCATATTGAACCCACTATTTGAGCGTAATTTAATTACCAAATCATAAACAGAGTCACATGTCTCCTTTAAAGTAGAGCTTGAGACTTGCTGTCCTATATTGTTTTTATTTTAATCTATTGTGGCAGTTCCATTCTCGCTGTTAAATACCTTTCTCTCCTTTTGCTTAAATTTGCTCTCAGACAGACTAATTGAAACGCTCAACTGCTATAACCTTGGAATAGTAATTCTAAACCGAGACATTTATCTCTGCCTTTCATGTTTGTTTAACTTGTGACCTTCTCTTTTGAAGGGTCAAGCTTGGATCTGGAGGATGTTAATCTAATAGTATATAGCTAAAGAGCTTGATTATAATCAAAGACGAATAGTAACCCTAACTGAAATATGTGACAAGTATAAAGGCATTCCAGTATTGGTAAACAACAATCCAGGGATCTTTGAAAAATAAATATATTATGTTCTCTTGTTAAACTATATCGCCGCTTTTTGCATTTGTCATCACATTTAAAATGTATTAGCTATGCAGCTTTTTTTTTTTTTTGGTGCAAGGTCAATTTAATTAAATGATTTCCTCCATCTTGGATTATGCTAAAAAGAAGGTGGTCTGTTCCACTGAAAACATCTATTCATCAATTTTGAAAATCATAGAAACAAAGGTAATGGATTTAGTTTGCATTCAACTTTGGGTAGTATGGCCAGTTTGACTTTTGGATAAGACTGCTTTTTCATCTCAGCTGTTTTTAGAAGTTCAGTAGAACGGGCAAACATTTTTACGTTCTTCAGATGCAGAGATATTCTACTGGAGATGCCATCTTACAGGGCGAATACACTGGGGTGAGCAAGGGGAGTGTCTGTTCGCAGCACAGTGCAGGAAGAACACTATGTATGACATATTGTGTGAAAATCTGTGTGTTTTTTGTGCAACACATTGAGAATAGCAGATGAGGGTACATGAAAGTGAATGTATTCATAATGTTTTTCAGAGAGAACCAGAGAGCAGCATACAGGTCAGCAGAATGAAACCGCAACTTTTTCAGAGGCCAGAAACTTGCTTACTTGAATAAAGCTTCAGAAGCTTTACTGCTATGCTCACACTATGTCTGATCTGTTGATTTTTTGTGCCTTTTCTGGACACCCGTCCATTAAAAAGTTGCAGTTTATGTGTCAAACTATTCAAAAAATAAAATCTGTGGTAATGTGGTGGAGCTGGTCTTTTGAGTTTTAAATTTCTGGGGCAAAGGAAATGATTTAGGTCATTTTTTTAACAGAAGATAACAAAATGCTTGATATTCAAAAAAATAAAATAAAATAAAATAAAAAATACTACAACACAAGAGTTTTCACACAGCAGCAGAATATCATAACCTGATTATGAAGCTCACTCACTTTAGTTCTAACCATGTAAAACCATTTACAGCTGATCATTATGAAGTTAAGCACTGAACGTGTATCTTTAACATGAACGTGTCATCAAACCTGTATCTCTACCTTTAATGACAACACATGAAACCTCTTCTATTTGTTCTTAAACAGAACCTTCGTCATGCTTCCTACAATACATATTCTAGGAGACATATTGTATTTGTCACCGAAAAACCACAACAATAAAATACAATATAAAAGGGACATTTTCCTTTAAAACAATATTTACATTCAAGCTTTTTAACTAATCAGAAAACTGACAATGTTAAAACATGCTTTTGGACTTTGGGCCTTCCACTATTTAGGTACTCAGAGTCTCAATACTTTTTATGCTTTATTTCTGTAGTTTTCCATTTTTTTTAAATATATGGACATAAGGAATAATCTACCTAATTTTGACTACACAAATATTACAGAATTAACATTTCAGAAACAGGGGAAAGTGAAAACGCATAACTGTAAAAAACAACAAAAAACGTTTTATCAATTTTGTCACACTAATCATTTTTTAAAACTAATCTCACATATTTATTTCCCTTGATTTACCTACTTAAACCCTGCCCACAAAACTGATCCTCTTTTCTCACTTTTCTACCAAAAAGATTTTTTCTCATAAGACAATCTAAACAAAATCCATTTATACATCATGCTAAATAGAAAACAAGCCATTAAAAAGATTTTGATTCATATGCATTCTTTATACAATTATACACAGATTCTAGACTTCACTATTAAATGCATGTTTTTTTTTTGTTTGTTTGTTTTGTTCTACCAGTGCACCTGCTCATAAATTCAGCCCCACAGTAAATTTAAGAGTTTTGTAGTGCTGTGTTTCAGCTGGCAGTGCATAGGCAGATCTGTTGGGAGAAAAATTATAATAATATGCATAAAAGTGTTTTAGAAACTCCACAATCGTATAAAAACAACATGCCTTCTTTTATTATTTTAGAAGGGATGATTCATGTCTGCAACAAACACTTGGTAATGTGTTTAAAGTTTTATGAAGTTCAACACAGTGACCCACAAAAGAAAGAGCGTAGGCAAATGTTAAAGCAACACAAAGCAATCAAAGAATATTTGCCCATGATTGCAATTCGTGCCTGTGTTTCTCATCTCTGTGTTTTATTTATTTCTGAATGATCTTCAGCCAAATAGACCTTTAAAATCTGTTGTCCTCCATAGCTATGATGTTTGTTTTCAGATTTGGAAAACCTAAGTAAACTTCAGTAAACAGACATGTTTGCATTTGAGAGGATGACTGACATTGATGTTTGAACCCCTGTTGAGTTCCTTTCACCACATCTGAATGCTTTGGAGATCTGCTATCTGGTTGAAAACTAGTCATTATCATGATTATGAAAAAATATCCTGCATGGGAAGATGCATCTAAGAATGTGCCTCGTTATCTTTTGTGATATATACCGGAATTGTCCCACTGATGTCCAGCCAAGAAAAAAAAATGCATTATCTTGTTTAACTGTATGTAACATCTGAGGGACAAGTTTTAAAAGATCATAAAACATGCCGACTAAAGTCTGCTGCACCTTGTTGTTACTTTGAATATTAGTTTAGACATTTGAAACTAAAAAAAAAAAGAAAAAATGCAAGATGAACCAGAAACTTCAAAAATATACACACATTCACAAATAAAACTCAGCCAACACTTACCTCTGTTCACTGTTTTAAATCTCAAAATAAAGTCTGTATTCTTGGCATCCTGTGCTGTCTCTGTTTCCATTTTCCACTTAAGTTTCTTGTCAAATTCCTCTATTATATCATGTATCATTCACTGTAAAATAATTGCTTGGGCACAGCACGGAGTCCATTAACTTGTGGTAAGCTTCACATTAAGACTGCATAATGGTAGATGAGTAGGATGGCAGCATCGGTAATGTAACGGCTTCTCTTTGATGTCACATGTGAAATGGTTTAGTGACATAAATTATTGTAAAGGTAGGAATTCCAGTCTGTGCAAGAACACAGGCAGCACATGTGAAATTACACACACAGCTCGGTGTGTAAATGGTTCATATACTGAAATTCAAAACGTTTCTGGCTCTACTTCAACTTACAAGGCATATGCAGAGGGTCAAACACCGCCTGTGGCGAAGACACCAGTTCCTTTATTGTCCCCCATGGGGGAACATTTGTTTTGGAGCCAGGCATTTCAAACATACAAAACAACATTAAAATACATAGACATTGTTAAAAACAAAGCATACAGGAACCAATTCATAACTATATAAAACGGCATTATAATTCACATACTTAGGGGCCTAATTGTTGTGAGTATAAAGGAATTTTTTCATCTGTTGCTTTTAATCTTAGAGGGTAAAACTAGACCCAGAGGGAAGAAGCTGGAATTTTAAATTTAATTTGAAGTTAAATTATGAATAACAGCCTTACTTTCTGAGCGGTACAATAAATAAAAATGTCATAAAGGAGAGGTTGGGCTGCTCCAATTATCTTCTTCCAATTTTGTTTAGGCAGTTTTTATTCTGAAAAAATAAGTTCCCAAAACATGCAGAAAAGCCAAGAACGATTCAATAAAAAGACTTTTAAAAAGACTCACAATCCTTCTGTTTTCACTAAAAGTATTTAGCTTTCCTATAAAGCACAGCCTCTGTTGCCCCTTTTAACATACATTCACAAATAAAACTCAACCAACAACTGTTTGATCAGTTTTCACCAGTCCAACATCAATTACTGTTCCCAAGTGTTTATAGCTTGGAACAAACTCAATTTCTGTTGTGTTTAGAAATATTGGGGATGGGAGCTGAGGTGCTTTACAGAGGTCATCGTTCATATCCTTCATTCTGGTTGTGTTTAGTTTTAAACTAATTTGAACGCACCACTGAGCAAAGTCATCAACAACAGGGTCGTTTTATGCCTCCATATCCTGCAACAGACTAACAATCACAGTGTCGTCAGCAAATTTCAGGATGTGTCTGTTGCTTCCAGAAACACCAGAAGTGCCAAGAAGCAACTTTTTTGGCAGAACAACACATTTCAGCTTATGGCCTTCATCGAGTTCATGACAAAACTTTGGATATTTTGTGTTAAAAAAAAAAAATTAAAAAAAATTAAATACATATAAAAAAATCTAATTAACTAATCACACATAAACAATCTCACCAATCAGAATTCAAGTGGATGGTGGTTGCAGATTGAACCAAATAAAGTGTGAATAATCTCAGAAATCTAAAAGTAGTTAAAGAAGTGCACAGGTGAATGCAGACAAGTTGAGATCCCGTATACACAATACCACATTTTGTAGACTTTCATATTAAGAACTTTGTACCAATTGAAATCTTACATAAAAGAGCTTCCAAACAATAATGCCGCCTAGTTTTGCTTCTGACTTTGTCGATCACTTAGAGGAGCTAATTCTATATGACGACCAAAGAAATTATTATTCTTTTAAACATAATAAATAATTATGTCTTTGATACACTCTGGTGTACAGTCATATGGGGTTTGCTGGTTATTTTTATTTTTTATTTTTTTTCACAGGTTTACGTTTTACTCTTGATCCCTGAAAGAAAACAAATAGCTGTCCACTTCTCTTTGCTCTAAACCTATAGATTAGAATACAGTACGTCATGCTGGAAGTTTTCATCCCATCCGCCTTTTAAAAAAAAGCTTATCACTAGATTTACAAGAATTAGTAAATTTGCAGAATTATAAAAGAGGAGCATTGGAACACATTACTTTATGCTGGAAGTTTTTGTCCTAAAGTTTTCGCCTTTATTTAAATCACAAAAATTGCAAAAGGTTTTCTAAATATAAGTCTTACGTTGTTTTTGCCAGGCATTGTAAAGACTCTCAACAAAGTGTAATAAATTGTATTTTTCTCTTTTTGTCTCTCATGCCTGAGGGCACAGCACACAGCCTGCTGGTGTTTGATTTTGTCTTGTTGTCTAATTTTTCATATTTTTTACTCAGGACTTAAAATGTAAATCAGGAGGTCTTGGACAACAAGGGTGTTGTTGATCTGAAGGGTCAAGGAACAAGAAAAGTCAAACAAGTCCTCATTCCTTCTTCCTGCTTGGAGCAAGCTGAAGAAAGCCTGTTTACTTAGCACAAAACTGAATTGTCAACATTATTCATTAAGGACTAGGCATAATTGTGTCAGGGCATTCAGAATAATTACAGCAAATCAGCAGGGAATAGTTTGTAGACACAACTGCAAGATAATCAGGTTAAAATAACTGTATAGCCTGATGCCAACTGACCCACAACTGCATCCTCTGATCTAACAAAGTATCTAATAAGTAACGAATTCCTATGAATAAGCAAGCAAACTGTTCACTACATAATTCTCAAATCTTACATGTGGCAAGGCTATTGAAAACGCTTTGTTTTTACATAATTCTGGTTCAAGACTACTCTGCATCCCCAGAATCAGAACCACATATAGAGAAGCAGCATTCAGTTTGTATTATCTTCTAATCTGGAACAAAATAATTGCAGAAAAGTTGAAAGCCTGGGTTATTTTAGTTAACCCGATTCTTCAGAGTTGCTTTTGACTTTTCACAATATTGACTGAATCATCATTAAATTGAGACTGCAGTCCAATTTAATGGACCTCAGTCCGTACATACCAATGCAATATACTCAGTGGTAATATTGCAGTGGTATATTATGATGCATATTTAGTTAATAAACTGTTAAGAGCCATTGCGAAATCATCAAAGAGCCTCTTGCAGCTCTGGAGCCGCAGGTTGCAGACCCCGGTTCGAAAGTTTTTAAGGAACCTGCAAAACGTCACTTTCAAAGCATTTCATGAATGGAAAACAGTGTTGCAAAGTCTACTTCATTAGGAACAATGTTAAAGTGACGTTACAAACTTCTGTCGAAATAAAATAAACCTATTTGCCTGTTTTCATATTCTGAAATTTGTTCAGTACAACAAATCTCCACCGTCGTCTCCCTGCTCCTTTACAAACAGAAGAGTCTAAGAGGGACAAATCATAGCAACATAATCAATGGGGTTTGTTTGCTTACTTTGCCCAAAGCAGTGAGTGCACACTGGCAGAAATGTCAGATAAATATAGCAAAGAGTAGATTGCAGCTAGAGAAGAAAGGCTGGATTAGAAAACGGTTGAACAAAGTTTCACTAACCAAGAGATACATGTATCACGTCATTTTTAATGTGATGGTATTTGATTATGTATTGAGCTTTCTGTGTTGTACCTGCTAAAGTGGCATGTTATAATTACAAAAATCCATTATTTCCAGATAAATCTAAGACATCCATAGCCAACCAGCAAACAGCAGACATTGTAAACAATGACATGCTCTGTTTTCTTTCTGTAGTGCTAGCAATGGTAGAATAGGAAGTGAGTGAGGCCGTTCAGTTGGCCACTCTTCCAAATATTAAATTAACATTAACAGCTCCCTCGTTCAGTTTGGCACTTCTCTCGTCGCAGTGTAGGATGGTCGTTTACGGTGCAGGCTATTTCCTGTAAGCTTCACAGCGTCAAACTGGTACGTCACAGACTAATGCGTCACGGACAAATGTTAACGATTGGGTAAAATTTAAAACTTTGACAGCAGTCCACACTTTCAGGAATCAATTTTTTCTCAACAGCCAATAGTCAAGACCTTTTATATAAAGCAAATAGCAACGAAATGCTATTTGCAGTCCCAGGTATTTACTTGTCCTGGGAATGGTTTTTGCCAGGTAGGGCCAGTCTATGCACATTGTACAAAACAACAAAAATGCACACACCACCAGAAAAGGTGCTTAACTTCCTCCCACTTGCACATACACACTTTCTATTTTTTGATATACCAAGATACAGAGAAGGATAAAAACAACTTGACACCATGTCAATACATGACAAAAAACATGACATGACAAAAATATGTGTTTTTGACATGTTTTGTATTTTCATCTGAAGATCTGCTTGATGTAGACATCTTGGTGCAAAACATATATTGATTGGGAAGTATATTGCAGGAATACAATTTTTCTTTCACAGCAAACATCATTTGATAATACTGAAGAATGTGAGTTTAAGAAATGAATCACAAACCTACATTCCTTACAGTTACATGAAGAGCTTTAATCTTTTCTTGAGTACACAAATAGCAAGTCGTATGGACACCTGCATGTTGGCAACAACCTGCTGAAGGTCACTTTTCATGTTTGAAGTCGCTGCTTTGTGGTTTCTTTAGACAGAGGTCATCACGGCACATTGTTTTCACAAAGGCATCCATCAAAGCCATCTCCTTTGGCATTGATTACAATGGCTCATTAGGGAGCCTTCTGAAGAACAACACCCTCCCCATCATTGCCCCACACAACTCACACACACACACACACCCACACACACACACACAATAGCGCCACCAACATCCCTCAAGTACAGACTCTGCATATATCTCCTGCTAAATTTTTTCCCAAAAAGATGTGACAAATATAACACATTACATGAATGATTGTTTTTTTGTGTGTGTGCTCCAACTGATCTTAATGCATAAAACATTGTTACAGAATCTGACAGAATAAAAGAGCCCATCTAAAAATACCAAGGCAAAACAGAAAAAAAAGAAAAAGAAAAGGATTAGCGGCTGCTCAAAAAAGATTAAATCACATTAAGTTTACAGTTAGTTTCATCACATCTAGCATTAATAATTTAGCAAGGCATCTATATTAATATATTTAGCAAAAGGTATGTGGATCTGTTGAGCAAATAGACAAGAGAAAATATCAAAGTGGATTTAGCAGCAAAGGCTTGATTCTTTGTCTTCCCCCAAACCAGGACTTCTTTTAAATCAATAGTGCGAGTGATGCCTGATTGCCCTCTGAAAGAAATGCAATTGAATGGTGACTTCAATGCAACTCAAATCAATGCTATTTGTCGATGCAGGAAATTACATGTGTCGTAAAACCTGAGACCATATCCAGACAGGCATACCTTCCAAATGACATTTGTTTAAAAGGAAATTGTTTCCATTTTCTAGCATCTTGACTTTTGGGGTGCTGTAGTTTAATATTAAGATATGAATAATTCCCTTAACGTTGGAGTAAGAACCTCACTACAAAGATTTTCAAATGAATTGAGACAAATTTTGGCCATGACAAGAAAGGAAAAAACGGCAATTTTGTTTGAGCCACTGAAGTACGACAGCTAGATTAAAGTTTTATTGAATGTGACTCTAATGTGTGACTTCTGGTTGGAAGGTATGGGTTTTAAGTGCAGTATTAGGGATTTCTCACAGCTAGGTTAGTTTGACATAGCTCAAAAAAATAGAAATAAGAGTGACAAAAGATGAACCAGAGAGTGGGCTCTAATACATCAGGAGGCTGGCAGAAAGGTGCGTTACAGAACCCTGTCAGGGGGGAGGTATTTTTAGGCCCTGTAGCCACAGTTGCTGCCACTTCCTCAAGAGGAATTGTAGGACTTCAGCAAAAGATAGGGAGAAAGATGGAGGAGGCAGAAAAGGAAGACAAGAGGTGACAGAAAAGAGAGGGCAAGAAATAATGAGTTTTTATTGAGGAAACCTTTAGTGTAAGATAACCAGTGACATAGACATGGCCACGGCATCAATGCATTTAAGACTCAAGTTATTCCATGGTAGCTTCCACAGTATCCCTTTCAAAAGGCTGGGCAATTCAATGCTACAAAAACAGACAGCTGAAAATGATGTAAGGTTGGTTATTATGCAGAAAAACTCTATAACATAACAAAGGTATAGCTAAGTAAGGCCCTAAAGGCCACTGTTTCAAATAACTGGTGACACCGCACCCCAGATGTGGTGCTTATGAGAAAAGACAAAGGGAGTGAGTTCAAAGCACCACAAAGAGGGCCCTTTTATTATTAGGTCGTATTATAATTCTTCCTAGGCAGCTAAAAAATAGAAATAGTATCAAACACTGGATAAAAGGGACACTCCAAAGAAAAGGAGTTCAGAGAAATGTACTAATGAACATTTTTACCTATACCATTTACTCAGTGCTTTTATGTAAGCTTGTGTTTAGAATACAATGTAGGCTCAACAAACAAGCAAAATGTGTTATGAATATCAATGTGAGTTCATCATTGCATTTATGTTCATGAAAAACATGTTTAATTTAATATATATATATATATA
>NW_006800052.1:324229-341370 GCF_000485575.1 Poecilia formosa | reverse complement strand
TATATAGATTAAAAGTAATTCCCTCAGTGTTAAACATTGAATATATATTTATATAATTAGATGTTCACTGTTGTCTTTGCATTAATAGCAGTGCAATATGTAGGAAACTATGACATAAAGATATGTAATAGAAGCTTATATGTCTGAAATATCTTAAGAAACTGTAATACATGACTATCAAACTATGAATGATAAATCAAAACAGATTAATACATTCCCTTTGGCTATTTTCAACTAATACAGGATTCAGGTTGGAAGTTTGACTAGACCACTTTTTCTTAAGTCATTCAGAGAAGGACTTGCTGGTGTGTTTTTTGGATCACTCTCCTGCTACAGAACCCAAGTTGTTTTCAGCTTGATGTCATAAACGTACGGCCAGACATTCGCCTTCAGAATATTTTGGAAGACAGCGGAATTCATGGTTCCATTTGTTACAGCAAGTCTTCCAGGTCCTTAAGCAGCAAAAGATCATCAGACCATCATATTTTACTACTGGTATGATGTTCTTTTTCAGAAGTATCTTGTTACTGTTACGCCAGATGTAGTGAGACACTCACTTTCCAAAGAGTTCAACTTTTGTCACAGAATGGTTTCCCAAAAGTTATGGGGATCATCAAGATGAGTTCCGGAAAATTGAGACAAGCCTTAATGTTTTTTTGGGGGGTTTTTTCTCAGCAGTGGTCTTCATTGTGGACCTCTCCCATGGAGTCCGTGTTTGCCAAGTCTTTTTCCTATGGTGGAAACATGACCTCTGACCTTAACTGAGGCATTTGAGACCAGCACTTGAATGTTCTGGAATCTTTTGTGACCCCTTGGACCTCTATACTTCAAAAGTCTCAATGTAGTTTCTTGTCAGTTTTCTTAATTTACCGGTGATCAGGGGTGCAATAAAACAGTGTTTATTTTACATAAGTTTATCTATGGCCTTAAAAAGGCAAACTTTGATCTTCTGAAGGTAAAAATAGCAAAGAGAAAAAGAAAAAAAATCAGTTTCTAACCTTTTCATGTTATGTGCTTTTTGCTTGCTTTGCTTTTAAGGTAACGTCTCGTTTTTTTTAATAGACTTAATATTTGAAGAGCAGTACAAAAGTTAAGCTGATGATCCTGATTTGTGTGAGACCATGGCCTGTTTGCGTGTAGATGAAGTGCGGCAAACAACATGCACTGCTTGAATTCTAATAAACAGATTCTCAAATTTCCTAATGTTTGATCATCTATATGAAGTGACTTTATAGATGGACAGAAAAAATATCAGTTTACTTATTTAAAGTAATAAAAAAAAACACAAGTTCCCTTAAGTTTCCAATATACTTAATTTTGAATTGACAGTTTTTGAAGAAGTTGAATTAGTTTTACTTTTCTTCTTTTTCTAAAATAGCATTTATTTTGAGGATCTGGAGTGGTCAAGTTTGTTTTCCATTTAGACACTACCTTGTGCTTCATGACTGCATGCAAGTGTGCCAGCATTATGCCCCTGAACAGCAGGAACCTGCGTAGAAAAAATATTAACCGGTTATTTGCTCAATAGCTTTAATAGTTTCAAATAGAATTGAAAATGCATGGCAGAAACACAAATCAAAATGAATAGCCAGGTGTTTGATAACTTCTAAGTTTTTATGCTCCACAAGGCTCCAAAATCAATTAAAGGCTTATATGAAATGAATAGGCATTGCTTTCATATCTCTTGTTTTGGTTGTGGGCTATTTCAAATTGTGTCAACGACTCTTTCCTCCAGATGTTGTTCCCTTCTGCAGTGCTTGAATACAGTAATATGTTAGCATGGGCTACATTCATAATTTAACTACAATCATTGGGAAGGCCTGGAGAAGTCAGAGATAAGGTGAATAACAGACTGTAATACAAACATGAGAAATTTCACAATTTCCTTTATATACATTTTATGGCATTTTAAGAGCTTTAAAGTATTCAAGTTAAAATGTAATTGTTGGATTGAGAATCTAGAATGGCAAATGTAGTTTAAATGACTGAGTTTCCCATTTTTATGTTTCCATTTCCTTTGTGACATAACAAAACCCACAAACTTCACCCACATTTACAATACATCCACTCATACACCTCTTGAGCATATCTGCCTAATTAATGACTTAATTAAAAGCAGCTTAGGGATTGTGAAAGGGGTCATGTATGTCCCTATTCAATCAAAGATACTCTATTGGTGCCATGGAGAATAGTAGAAGGGATGTAGTACTTAAAAAGGCAAAACTCATCCCAAAAAGATGTAATCACATTTTGAATTCTTTGCAGTTTAGTAAACCCTTTACATATTGTGGATAAGCAGTTTATCAGAATATGCTTTCAGTAAATATGCTGTATGTGTACAATGATGTTTTGTTGGTGTCGGAGGCCATGGCACCATACTGACAAATGTCAGTGGGAGATCAGTGAAAGTACTCAAAGTCAGATTAAGTGTCGCGCTACTGAAGGGAACCCAAAATCTCATGGGAGGGTAGAAGGGAAAATAACTTTTCTCCATCTGAAGCGAGACAAGTCACTTTGTTTTTATCTGTTCAATGTCGTTGCCCGAGTCTCTCATTGGCTAATCAATGAAACCCAAGAGGGATCATCAGGCACCAAGGAATGTCAGCCAAAAGCCTTTGATCTGCTG
Organism: Poecilia formosa; assembly: GCF_000485575.1. Taxonomy (NCBI): domain Eukaryota; kingdom Metazoa; phylum Chordata; class Actinopteri; order Cyprinodontiformes; family Poeciliidae; genus Poecilia; species Poecilia formosa. Next base: position 338,744 of record NW_006800052.1, on the reverse strand, counting down.
ACCTTCATCTGCTGTGCTCCAGCAAAAAATACCATAGAGAGTGATCCATGTTTGCATGCTTTTAATGGGCCTCAGAGGGCCTAGTTGATAGTCCTTTGGTTTCAAGAGGGTCAGTTCTGTGAGCATGCAGCATAGCCTTGAAAACCTTTGTAAATTTGCTTCTAATATCTTTCTAAAGGCTGATACGCTATCAGATGTATGACAGTAAACTGGGAGGCTTGTTGCTAATACATGATTAAATGATGCCTTACTTTGTATATTAAAAGGTGATTTACGCACAAAATTGAGTATAAGCTGAATATGTAAACATCTCGTTCCTTCCAGCAAGACACCAAGATGCTGATGCTCTTGTTTTAAGCATTATCTGCACATACTTGCAGAGAAACACACAACTGCTGTGATAATTTCAAAAAGCTTGACAAAATGAAAACATTAATAGCAATATAATTAGTTCACAACAAGTTTGTTTTCTTTTTTTGGCCTTGTATTCGAATGTGTGTAATGGCCGTATGGCTGGGACAGAGAAACTGATTTGGTTCTTTGAGACATCCATTTATCTTAATCTGGCTTGACCTAAATCCTTGACATCTCCTGCTGTACAGTCTTTCTCTTTATAACCAAATCTCACACTCTATTCTTCCATGTAGCATCCTTCTGTTAACCACAATTGATGACTGTAACCTTTTAATAGTCTACCATATGCATTCATAGCAAATGTTGTCCACGGGCAAGCACTCAGTGTGGTGACATGGCTGCATAAAAATGAAGAGGGTACAAGGAAAGAAGGTTTATCCAAGCATGTTACTTGGGGGTGACATCCTGACATTTTTGGGCAGATCTGTTAGATAAACCAAAATAATGAACTTAGTTGTCACATTTAATATGGTGATTTGCAGATGAAGGTTATGACTAAATATGAGATGTCAAGATGTATTGTGCAGCAGATTTAATAATATTGGGCTTTTGCAATGCTGATTTGTTAGGTTTGGTCATTTGGAGTTTATCCACCCTTGACACAATTAGTAATGGAAATACTAAAAATGTAATTCGTACCCATTTTTAATTTTCTGCTTAAAGTGGAAAATGGTGATTGCAGTGTTGCGGTGCTGAAGACCAGTCTCCCTGGATACCACATTTTCAAATTGGTACAGGAAATAAAATAATTTCACTCAGTTACTGTAATTCCCAGATGTGTGAGAGATTATTTTATTTGGATTTTAGCCTCAGTTTTAACAAATGAATGTGGTGAAATGAATCTAATAAATACCATAAGAGTATTTTACTCAAGCTAAATGTTGACATCTTTTCAGTTTAATCTGTTTCCTAATTTCAGTTGTCATAATTTACCCCGGAAATTGTTTAAATTTCAATCAGATGTTGTAACATGAATGTAAACCAGACATGAATGATAATTAAATACTACAAAAAAAGGTAAATAATTGTGTGCAGAAATATAATGCTGGAAAAACTCAAACTCAAAGTGAGCAGATTCACACAGATTTTTGCAATGATAAGATATATTGCAATATAGATCATCTTAACTTCCACCACAAAAATAACAACAAAAAAAATAAAAAAAATAAAAAAAACTATAGATGACATTTCATCTAAAGATTAGCATTGCATTTTGTTGCTGGTGTATGCCTTGTTGCAGTCCAAGTTTAGCCTTTTGTATAAACCCTGTGTTGATCTAAAAGATAATAATAATGTTAGTCTGAGATAGAAAAATAAGTAGTAATGCAGCTCCTGAAACACCAAAAAACTGGAGAAGGTTTTTAATCACTTTGAAATAAAGATGATTATTAGGCATTTTGAAAATGGCCATACTCAAAAAAAAAAGAATCTCTGTCATATGGAAGTACTGTAAACACAAGCAAGGCACACTTTGTAAAGACACCTGGCATGATCTCAGCACCGTAGCACAAACATGAAAGACAAGCTTTTCATGCCCCAAACTGTCACATCTTCAGCCAGACTCCTCGGCAGCCCTGTGAGAATTTCCCTGCCTTAATCTGTGACAAATTTGCAGAAACACAGGAAGAAAGAGCGATGTAATTTTATTATATGGGACGGCACAGCGGAAAGACAGGAAGACGGGATGGTTTGAGCAACTGCAAGGCTTGAGTACACATGCTGCTTATCAAGTCTTTGTGAAAAATGTCCACGACTTTGGTTGCCTCCAGACATGTTGGGGTACACCCAAAGTCTGTACCTGCCATTTACCTGAGAGGTGACACAAGGTTGCACAACTGTGATAGCATGTCCCCCTTTAGTCAGATTTGTTTTTTTTTTATTTGCAAACTAAAATTCAATAGAATTTGCTAGACTTCAAGGTTTGCATTTGCCTTTACTAAACTAAAGGCAAATGCATTTAGTTTAGTAAATTTACTAAATTAAATGCCTTTACTAAAAAGCTGACAGTCTTTGTGTAATTTTTCACAAAGACTTTGTGTTCTATATTAAATAAAACCATTAGCTTCACTCAAGTTATGTTTGCAAAGTGCATTGTAATTGGTGTTCAATATCTACAGTATTCAGGCATATTCAATAATGGGGTTACTTTACATTTTATGCAATATCATAAAATTATATAAATATATTTAAATGTTTAACACTGAGGGAATTACTTTTAATATATATATATATATATATATATATATATATATATAAATAAGACATGCTGCATGTTCTGTCCCTTAAATCAAATTTTTAAAATCTGACTAAAGATCAGATTTGTAGGTTGTGTGTTTGAACCTACAGATTTGCTCCAACAATATAGACTTTTTAATGCTAAAGTAATGTCAAAACACCTGAAAAAAAAAAAAAAAAAACAAGGCTAACATTGTACAGACAGCATAAAGTACAGCAATGATACAAAATCTGTAGAAAAAACCAAGGCAGTTGCTACCGAAGCACTTTAGAAAGTGCCAGCTTTGAAAATAACTGTCATTCTGTCTTGATGGAAGATGTCCAACAGCAGAAGCACTCAGCCCTTTCCCAGTAAGGAGGGGAAAGATTGTATCAGATAGGTCAGGATACTACCTTAATGGGGAGATGGGATCCAGTTATTTTTGTGGCTGTGAGTACTTTAACCTGTTTTAGCAAATGTTTTGTTTTGCAACTCCAGCACTGTAGCACACATACGTGTGAAAAGGTAACCCTGACAATGCATCATTTGCATAGTGGTATTTGCAAATTATATACGTCATCTGATGTTTTCCAGTATGTAAAACTCTGCATTGTAAACTTCTAATTTTCACCATGTAGTGAATTGATAGTCTAGAAAAGTTTACAAAGTTAGATTCACTGAATATGACTTACTGTGTCAAGTGAAGCATGTTCGCTTTTCATGAGAAGCTGATTACAGATGGAACCACAGCTGGACACTCTGTTAACACAGTTCTCAGCCTCAAAATGCCAGTAGTCTTAAAAAGCTTCATGGTGGATTTTCCTAAAGAATTTGTTTTTTCAAGTTTTTCCACTTGTGTAATTTTGTCTATCTTATTACCAACCACGTTTTTGTAATTAGTTTTAATTCTTAAATCTAACCTGAAACCCAACAATCCAACAGGATTGCTATGTTAAACATAGCTCTTGTTTAACATAACAATGTTTGTCTTTAATGTTATGCAAAACATGTTGAAAATCTAAGTGCACCATTAAAACCAAGATCAAGTCATTTTTCTTGAGTGTGGAAATATCTGGTTCAGCTTTTTATTATATGTGGTTTGTGTGCGGCAAACCGATGAAAGGAGGATGAAAGCTGTCCCCTACTAAACAACCATCTTTAAATTACCAAGAAAAAAATAACATAATTTCATCATAAGCATTATCATGGTATCATTGTATATTAATTGCAAAAGGAAACAAATCACCGTTTTGCTATGTCATGGTTGATATCTAATTAGATCATGGATTCTATGACCCCGTCCTTAAAAAAATCATTTACAAATTCTATTCTTGCCAAATGGTTTCTAATAAAAATGTAATATAGCCAGTTCTGGGAACCAACCACTTGAGTGAAAAACTTCCTGGAAAATGCATAGAAGCAGAACCGTCATACAAAAGCCAAGACAATTATTGTAGTTATGCAACAGGGCCATAACATGACCTTCAAAATGGTGACATCACAGTAATCTGAAACACTTGTCAGATCAAAAGCTATGTATTTTTCTTTGCTTTGTAAACTGGATGGATCCTAATGCCTCAATGACCAACATATTTTTATTCACATCTTTTGTTTCCATTTTAATTTTATCAATATTCTTAATAGGATTAAGAATATCTCTTTATGGCAAACCCTACTTCCCATTTCATGCAACTATGCAGACAGATGTTTCTCCTAAAAAAAAGGTTCAGTCAATTTGACACAAAGGGCACCTTCCCTGTTGCCTATTTCTGGGGAAAATTGAAACAAATTAACCAACCAAACAACAATAATAAGAAAATGCACAGCATCAACTTGTCGCAATCTAATTGTATTTGTCTGCAACTTTTTCTTCCCCATCAGGAGTTCACTGGGGGGTGATATAAAGTGATTATTGACTTTCTCATTGTCACCTCAAGCAGCATTATTTATTTGTTCTAAGAAAGGCAGCATCCTACTAGGTTCACACATGCACATAAGCATGGGCACCAACACATTTCCATGTGACAGAGACTAAACAATATAATTAAACAAGTCTCTGAGCAGCAGATGGGCCTTTGCAGGACAGGTGTGACAAGTAGACAATGAGATTAATACTTATTAGATGGTTTCAAACTAAGCTCCCACTCAACAGAAGTGGTAACTTCTCTTTCTAAGAAAGCAAAGACAACTCATAAACCTCTTTGCTTCATAAATCAAAGTACTCTTTGGATCAAATAGCTCCATTGCATTTAGCAAAGTTGACTGCAGCCACCCTTGCAGGTAAGCACAGTGATTCTTCAATTTATTTTCCTAGCCATTAGCCAAAAGTATTTTATGGATCATTATTTATATATATTTAAGTACAAATATGTGACATTATGTTTATTTGTTATGCTAAATTTAATTATTTTTAAATACTCACCTTGCAAAAATTACCAGCAATGATTTAATCAGATGAACTTCATGAAATGCAATGTACTGTGGTAGTTTGCATGTTGTCTTTTTCAATAAGCAAGACATTTTTGATTCTTTCAGTTGTTTTGTTACTAGTCTGTAGACAAACCTCTAGGACAAGATTTAACACCATTAAAAAACAAAACTCTAGGATTTGAGAAGAAGTGGCAGTCAAAGATTAGTCCTATCAATTCAAGGACATCTGTTTTTTCAAGTCTCATTAATAAATGACCCACTCAATACAAACACTAGTTAATACTCAAAGAAGCAATCTTGACAATTAGGGCACAAAGTAAACTGCAGATGTTACAGTGGCCCAAAGTGTTGAAGTTTACCATTTGTCAAACGACTGAAGAAACTGTACACATATTACAGGAACTATTAAATCGGTCTCTCACGGCATTTCAGTGCCCATTTCAAGCTGAATTTCTCCAAGAGGCTGTTCAGAATGAGGTGGCAGTCTGTGTCTGAAATGGATGCTTTTAAAGATGGATTGTGTGATGTACTTAAATTTAATTGTTGCTCTGAGAGCAAACAAAGCTTTGTGCATTTTCTGTTAAATGTGTCATGAACAGTTGATGGAAACAGGATAAGTGATATGACATAAAAATATCAAATAATTTTAGAACAGGCTAAACCTGAATTTCTCCAACGTGGGGCTGTTGTTATTTCTATTCTTTTCTGATCAACTGGGCTTTTTAAGCTTTACAATAGAGCAGTGATAATACATGGCCTGTGTCCAGTCCTTTACCAGTGTTTGTCTGATGGGAATCTTACAGAATTTGTGGGTGTTCACGTAGTTGCTCTTTACTCGGACGCACTTAAACAGTCCAATCTAAAAACATTACACAAAGAAAGGTAAAGGGAAGTCACCTCTTCTTCACTGGGGAACACTCAGTGCTGACAAAAAACAGTGTCTGAGGGCCATGACAGGGACAATAAGTAACTACCCCCCTTTTCTCTGCTTCTCTCCCAGGGTGACTCCACTGCAGAATAATATCAGCCTCTCCAGGGGAATAAACGTGTACCGTATCAAGCCTGCATTTCTCAACCTCTAACAGTAGACTGTTTTTTTTTTTATAAAAAAAAATAATATTTTACATCTGTGTTACAATGATTCCATTAGATTGCAGAGCAATCCACTTTTGAATTGGGCACTTCTGTTAGGTTAGGCAACAGATCTACTGAACACCAAATAAGACACCAGTAAGACTGATGTCTTAGTTAGACTGGTGTCTAAATAATACCATAAGACTGGTACAGTCTTATTTGAGTTTAGCTGGATCTCATGACAAAGAGTGCTCAAAGCAAGTCTCTCCTCCACTTGTGGCTATAGGATTATTCCTTTGTCAATGTGGTTGTTATAGGAGAGGACTGTGGCAAAGGTTATTGCTTTGACTGGCTTCCACCTGTCACATGTCAACGTGCCTCTGGGCAGGGCACTTGACTCCCAAGTTGCGTACTGATCTTCATATTGATGTGTGCATGTTTCTGAGTGAGACTGGGTGAATATTTCTGTTCCATAAAGTGCTTTGAGTGGTCAGTCTGGCTGGAAAAGTGCTGTGTATGTTCAGTTAGTTTGCCAGTTTTATAACACAGGAATGATTACCATGACGTGTTTTTGCATGTGTTTTCACTGGAGTTTTAATATCTTGTTGTTTTATACATTTTGAGGGAAAAAAAACACCTGACTAAACAGAGACAATGCATAAGAAAAGACAAAAATGTTTTGTTATTTTTTCTGTTTTGTGAATAGCAACACAGTTATGATGAAAAGAAAGCAACCCCTTTAAAATAACGTATTTTGCATGTTTCCTATGTACTTGGGATGGATAATACCTTGATATATAAATCTGTAGACATTAAAGACGTTGTACTTGCATGACCATAAACCTTCCTTATAATTGTTGTATTTTTCAAATAAGTAAAAAAAAAAAAACATAAACTGAAAATTAACTGCAATCTTTTTTTTCATGATCATAACTGTATATGCACTTCTCTCTGACTCAAGCTTAACTTTGAACATAGGTAGGCATGCTATCTACAGACAAGCAACCATAAATATGTACTTCTTAATGGCAAACTTCACAAAAAAAATAACTCAATCAAATTATACATACATTTCAATTGATCCTAACTGTCAAACAATGCAGTCAAGTTCAATCTATTATTCAACTTGGTTATAACAGTTTTCTATCTAATGAAACCCAGCACACTGCATCTAGTTAATGGCTTGCAGCAGCATGTTGCAGCAGCAGACAATCTAATGATAGATGATGAATAATGATAATCCCTGCAGTTAGAACCAAAGTCCTGGCACAAGATAACCTATTTCATAAATCAAAACTGTCACTTTGAGACATTTTAGCAAAGTTCTGTTGATATTCCATATGAAAAAAGGGTGTTAGACCCACTAACCTCAATTAAGTAAAGAAAGAAGAATATGTTAATATCTTATTTTCAAAACATTATTAAAGACTCTGCTGATGCTTACACTGCTGCAGCCCCTAAAAGCTTAAGGATCATTTTGAGGGCAAACTGAGGACTGTTCCTGATAATAAACCAAGAAAGAACAAATCTACACACTAACTGGGTGACGCTGTCAGCTGCTACTGTACAGGACTGACTGGTACTGACTTATAGTCATTATTAGTGACTCACCTGCAGACTTAGCACCTCCTGACATTTTAAGTCACAAAGATCATTAGTTTTTTGGTTACCTTTAGTGGATCCCACAATTTATTAGATGCAAATAAAAATGTAAGCAAAACACTAATGTGGATTAAGCAGGGAATATAATAACTTCAACAATCTAAATTAAAATGTGATCTTTACTTTGCACTTATCAAATCAGCATAACAACTGGTAACTGGTTTTATAACTTATTTATTTGTTGACCAAATTACCTGTGGTTTGTGTCGTATGTTTGCTAATGACTTGGATTGATTGAAAAATGCTATGGACAGCTGGTATGGATAACTTTAGTTCATTAGTTTTTAAAATATTTATTATAATAGATTTTACGGTTGGTTGATGTTTTGCTTTACAATGCTCCTTTAATGGAGATAACAACAAGAACCAGAAGGTATATGGTAATAAAGTTTATACCTGGAATTATGTCATTTTTTTTTTTACATATTGCTATTTTAATTAGTGACTTACTTGTTCAAAAAAAATGGACATAATAACTTCCAAGATGGTGTTGATAGAGCTGCCAGATTGTTTTAAATTGTGTCAAGAACTGTTTTATTTGACTAAATCCAAGATGAAGATAAAGAAGAGTAACAATGAAAAAATGCCCACATAAAAATTTTCTTTTCTTTCAATTTAGCTTTTCCTTCTGAATCAATGCTTAAATTCAAAATAAAATCCACCATCTGCTGAGACAGAAAAATGGAAACTGATCCAGGAACTGTACATGGGATTTTAGGAATAATGTCCAAAAAAGAAAGATAGCAACTAAAAAAAAGAGTGTGGTTTTCCGTTTCTTGAATAACAATGAGCTTAACACAAACATGTTTTAAAATAGCTAATTTTATCTAAATGACAGAAGGAGTCAGGTGTTTTGGATTTTCAAACTATTAAGTGTTTAGTCATAAACTGATTAATTTGAGTGTCCAGAGAATACCGGATAAACAACTAACAAATTCAGATTTTTTTTTTTTTTTTTGGATTATTTACTACATAATGTCTTGTAAAACTGGGATTATTTGTCATTTATTAAATTTTTGCCCAGCATAGACATAACTGTAGATATACTTGACCAAGAATCACCACCTTCTCATCCCTTTACATTATTTTGAAGTTTTAAATTTGAACTTAGGAGAGCAGACAGTTACTTTAGGTTTCATCACTTTTTATTAATAATTCATAAGTTTCACAACCATGGAAATTACCATATCAGCATTCAAGCATTTTTTTTATTTTTTTTTCTGTGATTTCAAGTACGCAGGCAAACATAACTGTGCTTTTCCAAGCTTTTGGGGTTTTCCACAAAAACAGGATGGAAGATTTCAAAGAATGAATTGCGAAGGCTCTCTGTAGCTCCTAATGTGAGATTGCTCTTGGTCTTACATATTAGGACTGCAAGCCATTTGTTATTTACGCAACAAGTTTTTTTTCCTCTTATCTGTTTCTCTCTTGCCTACTTGCTGTTGTCCAGTTTTTGCCTGCTTTCTAAATTATTTTCTATATCCCTTAAAAATACATGCGCTCTTACAAGTCTTTACATTGCTTTTAATAGACATTATTTAAAACTTCATGTGTATCAGTGAAATTAAAACCTTATTAGCAAAAGCATTGAGTGATTCATTGTAATTTTATGACATGTTCTGAACTCATTTTTGTTCAAATGTTTTTTGCTTCGCCTGTACTATTTTAGTAACCAAGGACCCTTTGTGGATTCAGTCAATCCAAAGTCCAAAACAAACTGTAAATAATGGATTAGTGGAACTTCCTCCTTCTTAACCCTCATGGTGTAATAACCTGTCAAGATTTTCCTCCAGTTTGCTTATTTACCCTCTTAGTGATATCCTCTCTTGGAGCTTTGCAGCATTTGTTTGGGTCTCAAAGCTGGGACATATAATCTCTCAGTAGAAAATTAAGCAGACAACAACCAGTGATGCTGCTAGCCGAGGGCCAAGGATCTTGGCATATGGTAGATATGACTAATACTTGTATTGCCATGTTCAGACAGCTTCTTTATTCTTATATTTGTTGATGTTTCACACGCCGGATCTTTGAAATGTCTTCAACTAATCTCGTATAGGTTTGCAATAGGTTTTATTATGATAGCCTGATTAAGTAAAATATACACTGTGGGCTCTGGACAACATAAGGAAACATTGGAGAAGTTTAACATAGAAAAATATTTAGTGTAGATAATTTAATAAAAATAAAAAATAAAAAAATATGAGAGAAATTGTTCATATGTGCTGTTTGAAATACAAATAAATACATTTTTGAAGTGAAGTGTAGGACAGTGAAATCCATCTAACTAAGATCACTTTTGACTGGGTGCAGAGTTCAAACAAACACATAAGCATATACTAAATTTATCACTTATTTTCTCAGTGGATCTGCAAAGTGAACGCTCCCCTGCCGGCAAGCCATGTTTTATGTTTTGTGAATAATTACACGAGGGATGATGTTTTCAAGCCCTTGTTTTTAAATGTTAATTATGGTGATTTTCCATCCATACAGCTAATTAAAGCATGACAATTACAATTTTAAATAGTACACAAGAAGGCAAATGAAAAGTATGTTTAACTCCTGCCTAAAGAATGTCATTTTCAAAAGGTATTTTTGAAAGATGACAGTGCTGAAATAAAAGCAAACAACATTATTGAAAAGCTTTAAAGGTGTTCATAGTTATTGTCAAAATGTACTTCCTGTTACATGTATGAGATAAATTTTACAAGATACAAGTTACAGCTGGGCTTTGTTCTGTGCATTTATACCATGTGATTAAATACCGTATTATTAAACACCTGAAGAAAATATGCAAGCATCTAATATACGTATGCAATTAGGCCCTATTTAGTCCACAACAGTGAAAGTGAATGTAATTTGATGTTTCCTTTCAATTGTATTAGTGTATTCCTCAAAAGCTTGGTTTCCGAGCAATGATAGCAAGAAAATACAGGCCTATTTGTTGAATAAATAAGTGATACAATAAATAAATAAATAAATAAATAAATAAATAAATAAATAAATAAATAAATAAAATGCAATGCAGACTGTTTTCTACCAGATAAATAGGTTCCCTCATGAGTGTGCACAATGAGGTGAGTTTGGCCTTCATACAACTCTTCTCATGTGTTTCAGGTTTATGCCTATGATGTGCTTTGGGGAACTCCCCATTGAGAATTGCTAATAAATCTGAGTGGGAGAGATGGAGCACATTTTATCCCAGGTTACTCTCCATCAAAATACTGCCTCAGGAAAATAATGTTCAGTCTACCACTTTGTATATCCATCTATTCAGTCCAGACCAAAAATCTGGGTGATGTATTTTTCACTCTGTTTTGAGAGACATGTGTCTGGAGACTTTCACTTCCCATTCATATGGGCTACTCTCAAAACAGTGACTGACTCAAAGCCCTAATATTGTTAAAAATGCTGATGATGAGTGAACAATTATTGCAATAGTCACTTGATCAATATCAACACATAATACATCCAATAAAATGCTGATAATTTTACTCTTCATCAATCCTCAACCACACTGCATTCTGGGGGATGTAGTAATACTCTAGCCACAACCTCTGAGTTGAGAAAGATCGGTGCCATCAACTAACGATCTCAGTCTTTGGTGAGCTAACAACAACAAGTAACTTGGACAGTAACAGCTTCATGTTGCCCCAACCTACTTGGGGACTCTTCAATCACGGGGCTGACTCAATGTGGATGTTTGCCGGACACGTCTCCATAAAAGTACGTTTTTATAGCTACTTGCGTGTACTCAGTGGTGTACTGACTTACAGTGGGAAACTGCTTGGCAGGAAACAGCAATCACATAAACTGTTTTTGTGACACCAAGCTGATAATGTTAAGAGTTAGTGCAACCACTCACAAGGGCTGATAGTGTAACTGCTGCTCTCTGTGCAGCACTGATAGTTTTGCGGTTGCTGCCTTTAAAACTTGCGAGTATCCATTCGGATTGTGGGGAATGAAGGAATTTGTCATGAGGAATGTAGTCAATCTGTATTCTTGACTATGAAATCTTAATCGTCCGTGGACAGTTTGCATAGAGTCAGCGAGCCTCAGAATACACACAGTGTGCTTGAGTATGTGAGAGCAGCTTCAAGTTTAGCCACCGTTCCTCATAGCTGCTTACAAAAACAAAACATGGAAATGTGAGTTCAACAGCTTCAGGGGAAATTGTGGATAGAAGAGGAAATGCCATGCTACCAGTTTGTCAGTATTTTGGATATTTAAATAACCAATAAATATTGATGTTGACTCATATGAAATGCTTCTATCATTAGCAATTTAGCTCAACCCTAAATGAAACAACGTAAAGAAAAGGACAATAGGAGAAAAATGACAACAGAAAAGTTGTCATTAGTTTAGTAGAGCTAATGACGCTGCAATCTGATTTCTTCTTGTTTTGTTTTCTTGGCAGCTTCAAGCTGTATGTATGTGTATATGTGTGTGTATATGTGTATGGTTTACACTTGGCTTAAAAAATGTTTTGATTTAGAAGGGAAACAGGACATGGGAAGATTATTTAGGTCACGGTCTACATGATGGATTAAATAACGTCAATTTCTTCACAGCCCTTTTCAGATACAGTTACCAAATAAGTGGTGTATTTTAACGTGATAGCGTATGTGTGGTATGTAATAAGATCTTGTATTTACACTGAGGAACATGTATATATTACTTTGTTTTGTTTTCTGGTAGTAAATGTCTGAAATAAATTCACCGTTTTCAAGCTGCAAGAAAAGACGGTAACCCATTTTTATACCACTAACATTCTTGCTAGGAATCTAGAACAATGTACTTTATAGCTTATACATATCTATGTTTACAGTGATGGAATATCTCATTTTAATCTGGGTAAGATGTTGACAAGCGTGACTTTGAAAAATAATTTCCACATTATACATCAGCTCCAGTTTTGTGTAATTTAAATGAATTATGAGGCCTCTCTTAAACCCTGTCTCCATGAGATTTACCTGCATAAATAAAAATGTAATTAAGTATTAATGAGAGTAAAAAAAAAATAAAAAAAAATGGTGAAGTTAATAGTCACTTAATGATTTAAAGCTTTAGTTGTGTGTGAAGTACTACGATTTTGATTTCACCTTCACTTTAAACTTGAGCTGTTCAACAGCTACGCAGACCAAATGCGATCACTGCAAGGAAAATGTAGAGCTGAAGCAAAAATACATGTACTGAAAAAACTGAAGCGTAAATGATGAAAAGAAAAAAAAAGTTGTTTTATGTTTTAAATAAGAAACAACAAAATTAAATTTCATGTCCAAAAAGCCAAGGGTTAAAAGCAGACAAGGCAACAAATCAAGAGGAATTAAAAGTAGGAAGGTCACAGTCAGAGAGAGCAGATTTTCTATGAGTTTAACTTCTGTGTAGTTTTTGCTTTTATGCCCGTTTCTTCCTTGAGATTAAAATGTTACCCTATGTTTGGAAATGAGTTTAAATTAGTGAGTAAATCCCTCTGGAGTGTGTCTGGTATTGCTAAGAAAGAATTGCAATGCTTTCTTCCATGAGAACAGTAAACCTAGATGTAAGCCTCCGATATTAAGACAAACATAGAGATCCTTTATTCTAATAAGGGCATGCTATATTTTCGTGCCTCTGGATAGATTTAATTTTAACTGTTTTCTCTCGGAGTGCTATCTTGCTCGATAATCACAATAGCATATTTTTCTCATGTGTCTTCTTTTTTGACTCTGGCTTGTAATCCATTTTTCTCAATTTCAGGACTTGAAGCTTGCCACTAAGGGCCACAGGATCAATATTTGCCAAGTTTAAACCACAGGATTATCCGTCCGTCAGGGCTCCCAACAGAACCTCTCAACTGTGACATAAATCTTGGACTGTCCTCCACAATTTGAGAAGGTCACACCTTCCAAACAGCCTTTGTTACATTGTAAACCTAAAGAATGGCTTAAGAAGTCAATACCACATTGCTACACTGTACAATGATATGAGCAATATACCATGAAAGTCTTAAAGGGGGGCTTTTTTTTAGCTCTATATCATGTTATAATGATATCCCTCATTAGGAACATGCCTGGAGTGTTGTTTTGATTCTTTCACTCATGTCTGAGGAACTCTTTAATCTGCCATGGTAGCCATTTGGGTGCATAAACGCTTGGCACCGCCTATTTCCACAAAGTCCTCCCTTAGAGCTGCAGTCCCCAGTCGAGCGTCCGCCTCACAGAGCACCCTCCTCCATGCCTTCCCCAGTCAGCATGGGGCAGGGTGCTGCTACTAGCCCCATCAGACTAGCAGCAGCAATTAGCAAACGCCTAGTGGAACTGCCCATCTGCTGAGATAAGAATACAAACTACTTCTCAGTCCAATGCGGCTAAGAGCGTGTGCAAACGGTAAAATAAAATAAAGGAGCATTGTTCAATCAGTGGTTAGTTCAATGTACTGATGAGCAAAATGAAGGTTTCATAACATAAACAGAAAACGTTCAGCACTTGCAGAAAGAGGACAGGACATGGAGTGCAGACAGTGCTCCAAGTTTATTACTGGAGGAACCAGTTCTAAACTGTGACAACCAGCGAGTTCATTTACAGAGGAAAGAGTGGGGAGTGAAGGAAACTGAACACAAAGAAAACTACAAACCAGGGACTGAAATATACCAAAACTTATTGATCCCACCTAAGGAAGAGTGAATGCTGTGATTAAATCAAAAAGTGCCTCAACAAAGGATTGGTTTAAGGATGTGTCCCA
>NW_006800052.1:286542-323662 GCF_000485575.1 Poecilia formosa | reverse complement strand
TTTACATTACTGTAAGTCTCAAAAGTCCCCTGAAAAAAATCCTATAACACAGAAGTTTAAATTTGACTTGCATATCAAACAGTGAAATAACTACCTGCCAGAACCTCACAAAAAATACAGCACATACAACGCTGAGTCAGTCAGTCAATTATTTATAGATACTCATGACCCTAATATGTCGTGTGAATGAAACACATTGCAGATGATAAACGTAAGCCTGTACTTCTAAAGGTCTTCATCAAGTCCAGAAGACCCAAAGTGCTTCACACCACATTCAGCCATTCACACCCACTAGTGGCAAACCTCTGGATAGCCACAGCTGCCCTCGGTACACTGACGCAAGTGAGGCTGCCACCACGCACCTCTGAAATGTTTTACCACCAAAGTCCTGTTTGCAGAAGCAAACTCCTCTCCTAATAACCATGGGCAGATGGTCCAGTGGAATTTCCCTGTCCAATCCCAAGGTATTTCTAACAATAAAGGACAGTGTCTCCCTGATGCATAGGATTAAAACAAAATACTGGGTCTAACCCTATGACATCCTCCAAAAAAATTCTTTAGAAACTTTCTAAGCATCCTTTAATAACGAGAAACATGCTTATAGTGCAGTTTTAACCTGTAAGTTAGGAGTCATCAGCTTGTTATTTTTCTATATCAAAGCATATTTAGTGCAAGCAAACAAGTATTCTCCGCAAGAGGTTATCAAAAATAAAAAATAACCAGCTCTAAAATAAACACCATCACAAACATGCCTTGACACTAGTGAGATACTTTTGTCTGGAAACAGAATTTTATCGTTTGATTTATTGTGCTACTCATGTATACCCAAAGGGATAGTACTGACAAAGCTGATTGATAAACGGCCATTTTATTCAACCACTGACTTCCTGTAGTGGATTTTAAGTGAAATTGAATTTCAAGCTCCAGTGAGATGTCAGTGTTAACACACCAGAAGCCCTCTCAGGGAAAATGTTGCTGTCAATGCAAAAATACATTTAGGATTTTTCTTCTTTCTTTTTCATTTTCAAATATTCCTCCATTCAAATATACTGAGACATTGGCAAAAATGAAAGAACAAGGTTTTGCTTTAGGGAAACTTTACTAGTTATATTTTAATTCCACATTGTAAAATATGCTCAGTTACTTTGCAGACATTTTTTATACAGACATCTGCATAAAAAGGGGCAAACTTTGCTGAAATATACAGTGTTTGTATTTGACAAGTTACTACAAGTACCATGTTGAAATGAAACAAGTTGTATTAGACAGGTCATTAAAGACAACATGTTATCTGCCTCTCTTCCTATTAAATCATTTCATTATAACTAGCTAGCACTTGGTATGTCACCCACTTAACCAACAAAGCTGTCCCCTTGCTTGAAGTGGAGCTGTATTTGTATCTGGAACAAAGTAAGTAGCTGATCATATTATAGAACTTGTAAATTACAATGTAGAGCCTCTGAGAATCAGAGTTAAATGCCTGGCAAAGCACAAACTAAATTTAGAGCCGTTTTATTTTGAAGAGAAGTAGATTTCATAAATAGAAAGTATATTCTTGAATTTTTCTCTTTTTGACACAGAGAACATTATCTTTCTGCAGAGATTACCCCCAGAGATGACTTTCTCTAAAGAGGTGCTGGTGTGGAAACCTATTTGTACTACTGGAATGTTCTAAGCTAAACCTTATGAATTACAGCTCATAAACGTGTCCTTGTAAATTATTACCTACTTGCATCATGTACCCCTCTTTGCTTGCCTTTTTCTCTTGATACCATGTATCGTTTGCACAGACATAATGCAACGGGAAATGTTATTTTTTTAATTCTTTTGCAGTCATTCGTTGATGCTCGGATGATCGCAACAGGCGCTTTCAGTAGTAGGTAAACTGCAGTCGGAGTTTAGAGTTTGGTTCGGTCGCTCCCCACTTTAAAACTCAACATAATAGAAAACAAAAATATTTATGAACCCAGCATTAACTTTTTACAGCAATTTAGCTGTAGCACCTTTCCCATTGGTCTCAAACACACTATATCCCTGACAAAATGGTTAGCAGCTTATCCAATCTTATGCATGTTACTACACTGAAGATCCCTGGTTCACTTTCCAACTATTGACTAACAGGGTCAAAAAAATACATAGTCCACTTTACTCGTCAACTTTTAAATTGACAGGTAAAAATCCACATTCATTTCAACTAATACTCAGTCTGAACAAGCTAAATTTAGAAGCCACATTGTAACACCACAAATCCAGCAGACATATATATTTTTACCTTTTTCTCTGCAGTGACAATAACCACTGACTGGCATCTCTAGCGACACTTAAATAATAAACGATTCACCACCTGCGGCCTGACCGTGCAACAACTTCCTCCCAGTCTGTGTGGACTTAAACTGCGCACCCATATTGTGCAGAATCAATCGTCATAAGAGGGGTTGCTGCATGAGGTTTTGGACGTTTGCTTTGGACAGATTATCTCACAGGGGTTTTGATATTGATCTGTAGGCTGAATCCATGTTTTACTGCCACACAGGAGACTGGAATTACAAATGGTACTTCAGCCAAAATTTTCAAATTGGGGAACATTTCTCCAAATGAAATAATCAAACATTGCCATGACTCTCTGAACAAGGGGGATCCTGATCTCTCAAGCCCTCGCTTCAGCTGGAGGAGATCTCATGCATGCACAGAAGCATCCTGTGATCTGGTATATGACCTGTAGTGGTCACAGATGCACTCCAACGCCTTCTGTCCAAAACTCTTCAACTCACTGACGGCTCCCAAATAGCGAGATGAGTAGAGTGCCCTGGTCAGAGATGATGCTCTGATGGGAATCTTTTTTTATTATTATTTATTATTGATTTAGTGACCTTAGCAATGAGTCTGTGTGTGTAAAATTGAAAATATCTGGGAGTCTGAACCAAGTGATCAGGTGTGTGAATTAAAATCTGTCAAAAATGACGGATGGTCTTTCATCGTGTTAAAAAAGTGTCAAAGACAGAAAATATTCAGTTAACATGACCTCTAACCTAAACCATCCACTCCATAAAAAGCCATTATCCACAAATGAAGAGCATGTGGAACAGTAATTAACCTCCCCAGCAGCGATCAGCCTATCCAAATTACTCCAAGAGCACAGTACTCATCCAAAAGGTCGCCAAAAGAAGCAGAACACCGTCTAACAGGCTGAAGACTTCACCTACCTCAATTAGGGTCAGGTGTGACAAAAAAAAGAAAGAAATAGATAAATAAATCTGCAAAGGGACAAATACTACTATAATGCACATTAAGAAGGCCTTGGTTCTGGTCCTGAAAGATTTGGCAACTACAACACCAACACCAGATGTGTCATCTTTAGTGTGTTAAAAATACCAATGGATTTTATATAGACTAGGCTTTAAGTAATAAATGTAATTGCATTGAATGAGTAACTGGCAAGGGGACATAATTTGAAAAATAGGGTAAGGACAAGTTAAGTATAAAATTGTATTGATGTTGATCAAGAGACTTAGGATTTTAGGTTTGCTGGAAACAGATGGGAATCTAACTATGTATCCAACATACAACAAACTTAAAAAGAGGTTTTCATCTTTCATCTTCAAGTTTTCAAAATGTAAGTAGTTTGGCCTCGTTTAAAACCAAAATATTAAATTCTGCAAGAGGTTGTGCGGTATTAATATCCACTTCTGACAGTAAGCACATCAGAGATTTTACAGAGCACATCACTTTACAAGCTTACACCAAAGCCCATCACCCCTACAGTGTTTATGCCTTCTCTTTTAAGATTTGAATAGTTCTATTAAATCTTATCAACATTTCACAGTCCATGCATCTTGTATGTTGTCTGCATAATCAAAAATAAATGCCTTTACCATGTAGCGGTAAATACATTTTTTTATAACAAATAGCTTCTATAAAATTCGTAGAACTGAAGTGAGAGAGCATTTTTAATGCACTAAAAGAGTAATAAAGAATCTCGTTGATGAGTATAATTATTCTTTTTCTTAGAGGTTAATGTTAGGATTCTGAAAAGCTGCAGAGTAATTGATAAATGGCTGTATGGCCTAGAGATGTATTCAGGATAACTGGACTGCAATGCGCCTGGAGCAGCTCTTAAACTGAATTATTAAAGAGCGTACATTTCCCCATTTCTTTGGGTAGACTAGATCGCTTCTAAGTTGAAAACTAGAATAAGTGAAATATTCTGTATGAAGTATATTATCCCAAGAGGATTTTTTTTTCAGCTCTAGCATTTCATTAATTCTTTCACAGTAAATAAAGTAACACATCATTTAGAATTTGATATTCAATTTCCATTTGTTGAACTGCTTTGTTTTTTTTTTTGTTTTTTTTGTTTTTTTACAATTAAAAAAATTTTGAAAATATCTGAACTGCAGCTGTACAAAGCAGTGACTTTGTTTCTGGAACCTTTAGTGCCGCGCTTCTGTAGCTTTTATGAAACTGAAAACAAAAGTTCATGCTGCATTATTATTTGATCTCTTACATTCTTGTAAAGCTACGCGCTTCGCATTTTAAATACATAAGTGCTTTGGAATCCTACCCAGTATATGTTTCATAGTGAGGGATTCTGAAGAGGGCTTGAACTGAGCACATCTAACTGTTTTCACCCAAAGGTAAAATCGATCTGATGAGCACCTAGAGGGCAGAGAGTAGTGGGAGGGTATTAGGGTAAGTGTCCCTCTTGGCCCTTGACATCTTCTTGTGATGATGACCTGACCAGCCATACTGTGACTCTCCACTTGTGTTGCTTTAGGAGAGGGCAAGATTTATGCCAAGAATATGAACCTAAGGTCACAGTATCCCCCTCCAGCAGCTGCTCTCTGTCTTAGCGTGCTCTCTTCACTGGTCTCAAATCTCAGGAGGAATAGAGGGAATAAAAATGGGTAGGACAAACCTGAGGTGCACATATTTTAGATTTGCTTTTTCAAACATCACACCGTATGTTCTGTGCTTTTTTTTTGCCTGGTTTTGTAAATTTATACAGTACAAGAAGAAGTCAACAGGTATCTTTAAAAAATTTGAAAAAAAAACAGTTATTTTACATTGTTTTGTAGAAAAAATAGCTCTTAAAATATTTTAAATTAGAGTCAAAATGTACATTTAAAACAGATTTATTTATTTATAGAGGGAGCATATAAAAAAAAACAAAAAAAAAACAAACATGTGAGCCCACTTTTTGACGTCTGCTGAGACCGAGGGGCCGCGGGGGGTATAGTATAGTATAGTATAGATTGTTTGACACATTGCAGTGTGAAAGCACTGTACTGTCAATTAATAACATTGAAAAGGGATTTTTCTTTTTAAGTACAACATCTGTTGGTTATTATTCTCAGCCTGTAAGAGGAGTACAATAGAAGCCCACACCAGTCATAGACAATAGTGCCCACAATACTAATGGTCAAAGTGAGTACTGGATGTGCGTTTTTACTCACTAAGGTCAAAAGGTAAAGTGGTAGTGCTTGTTTAAAACTCCCTTCATAGGGATTTCACCTTGAATTGATCTTGCCCTCCACAACAATTTAAAAATAATCGTCTCTCCAATCTCAAAACTCCCAGTCTACTCAAAAATACAAAAAAAAAAAATCATTTTTAGAATTTGAATGGCCTAGGTGTTTCAGTCTGGTTTTAAAAAGCTTCATTGCACAGAATCTGCTCTCTTACGGATTTTTAACAACATGTTCTCATTATGCTTAATATGTTCATCCTTTGTTGGAATCCCTAAATGAAATCCAAGCTTGGATGGCCTTGAGATCTTTGAAGTATATTGATGAAAAGACTCAGATCATATTACTATACAACTCATATTACCCAGGTAACCATTGTCTTGAGCATACTGACCTTGATTTGAAAGAACCATTTCTATAGGTGCATATCACAATAAGTTCAAAGTGAAGTCACCAGTCTTCCAGTTGATCCTCAGTTAGCTTTTCACACATAGTCAAAGTCCGCTAGCATTACAGTGAGTTAATGCTAGCATACTCAATGGGTCACCACCCACTGGTTGACTCTAATTTATCTCTTCAACTCTCATAAGTCAGCATCATACATGCATTCAAATATAGATTTACTGACCTGTGGCACAGAAAACATGACACACACATTGAGCTTCTGTTAGCTTCCAATATGAGGGATTGCTTGTTCTATTTCTGTTTTCCCGTGAGCCTCTATGCCACCAACAAGGCAGGTGCCCCCTACTGGGTGGATGTGGAATAGCGCTCAAAAACTGAAATAAGACTTATTAAAAAAATAAGTTAAGGATATAAACAGGACAAAAAATGATGGGGAACGTATTTCCTCTCTTTACTTAATTAGTGCTTTTATTTACTCGTAACTTCACTTGTTTTTCACTCATCTACACTTAAAGTGGTTAGAATTTAAATTAAATCAAGAATAAACAAGTTACATTTATTGCAGCATTGTAGTAGTTTATAATATGCTTAACATAGAAATAAAATGAAAACGAAATGTCAAATGCAACAGATATATGTGTTTTTCATAATAATGTTAATTTCAGGATTAATATTATTGTTTAAGAAAACAATCTCTGCAGTGTACAAATGAATAAACATAGCAGGCTCAAAGCTAAAGTTTGCAAGGACTATGAAAACAGGTGGGGAGCTCAAAGTCAAAGGTTATTTACATAGTTTTCTGTCTTTTTGTAAACTTTTTTTTAGGCTTTGTGTGGCGATATTGATTACACATTACTATCCACAGTAAGGAAATGTATGTTTATTACATCAGTCTATGCCTAGCACCGAACGCTATAAGAACACCACATCTCTGTCCTCCTCATTCCTCACCAGTATCTGGCCATTTTAGGTCTATGTGACAAACACTCACCTTGAGTGCTGAATCACACATCCCAAGGGCTGCCTAACTCTGCCTGATGAATTTTTCTTGGGAAGGAAACGAGGGGTTATCTTGGAGGTCACCCTAATGTGAGCGACATTCATCAAACTTCGCTCTTGAGGAAGCGTTTGAAATTGGAAAACGGAAAAGGTAGCGATACCTGAAGGGATGCAGGCAAGCAAGGGCACACAAAGAGGGACAGACGAACAAAACAAACAAACAGCTTTAATGCAAAGTCGGATGATAGCTAATGGGTTAGAGATATGGCAAGTGGCCAGTGCATGGTTACATGTTGTAAACTGAAATCAGCTCATTCATCACAACTGCCTCTAGACTTTACCCTTGCAGGCTCTGCTTTTCCTCTGGTAGCTGTTGCTAATACTTTCCTGTCAAATGAAATTAATCTGTTCATTTAAACTTCTTGATAATGGTTAAAATACCTATACAATGTGTTTTTCTGATGTTATTGATACTGTTTGTTTGTTTGTTTGTTTGTTTGTTTGTTTTAATTAGAATGTGTTACTTAATGAAAGTAATCACATCATAAATATTTATAATTTTATAAAATAGTCCTGTGCCTTTTGTTAGTTACCAAAAAAGAATGTTTTAAACTTATGACACAACTAAGATTTTTTTTCTTGTGTATTTTATCTGGCTATTGTAACTCATTTAATATACAGCTTTGCAAAAAATTAAGAGGCCACTTAAAATGATCAGTTTCTCAGATTTTACTCTTTATAGGTATATATTTGAGTAAAATGAACATTGTTCTTTTATTCTATGAATTACTGACAACATGTCTCTGAAATTCCAAGCAAAAATGTAATATTTATTTGCATAAAATGAGAAATGGTCAAAATAACAAAAAAGATGTAGTGCTTTCAAACCTCAAATAATGCAAAGAAAATAAATTCATATTCATTTAGAAGCAAAAATACTAATGTTTTAACCCAGGAAGAGTTCAGAAATCAATATTTGGTGGAATAACAATGAGGTTTTTAATGGGGTTCAGTGCAGTGGTCTCTTAATATTTTCCACAGCTGTATGTATAGTGCAATGTTGTTCAGGCTTAGTTTAGTGTTATTATCTTAGCAGCGTTTGAGTGTTTCGATTTTTCACATTGTTATCTACTTGTGTGTGGGAGTGGGAGTTAGCATAAAAAAGAGAAGAAAAAGATAGTTATGTTTGGCTTCCACGTGCACATTGAGAAGGAACTAAAAAAATGCTTGTATTTAATTTTGAGTAAATGTGAATAACCTGCCTGTGACCTAAAATCAATAATAGTAGTATTTGGAATAGAAAATAGTTTTTAGACTTGGTTATGTTAAAAAGGTTTAATTGCACTGACCCTTAAGTACTGTGATACACAGGCAGTCAATGAAAGTAGAGTTATGATGATCCAGTATGGTGTTGTGGAGGAGAACAAGAAAATCAACAAATAGCTTGGACATGTATTAAGAGAAAAAATATACCTAGTATTATTGCACATCAGCTGGTCACACAATACAATTCTATAGAAAAATCACATTCCTATATCATTTTTCCTTTGCATTTAACTCTATATAACTGTGTAGACTTTCATCCTGGCTCTGATTGGCTGTTTTTGTCTGGGAGGGGTTTATTCCTCAAATGGAGTAGGACCACCAGCAGGAGCCAGAGGATGCATACGCATTTTCACAAATTATCGGTCTTACACTGTAACGACAACGTAATAGTTTTAGTAAATATGTAAAAATGCAGCTTTAAATGTTATATACGCACAAAATCTTTAGAATTGATCATTTTTAAAACGTTTTAATGTCCCTATGTGATTTCAGTTCAAAGTGACACGCAACATCTGTCAGGATGGAGTGCTAGAATAAAGTAGTGATAGAACCAGGATGAGAATAATGTTCATCTGAGGCCTAAAAGAGCAGCCCTGTTGGCTAAACATTCCTCTCTTATGTTTTTCCAGAGACAGTTCCTTTGGGGCTAAATGTGGGAAGTAGGTCATCTCTTTTTGGAGCCACCATTTTCTGTTGGTACAGCATAAATATTTGATGTAAACAGTATCCCTTATGGATAGAGGAAATTTTTGACTAGAGGGATGGGTTTGTAAAGACTGTGCATGCACAGTCATCAAATGGTACATGGTATTACAAACATTACCCCGAGGCTATCCGATAGACTGATTGCACAAGTACACTGTCACTGCTAATGTAAAGGAACACACATTCACATACATATGAAGGCTGAGGACGGTTTAAAAAGCTGTTTCAAAGGATAGTCTATGCATTTACAAAGTGCTTACATTACGACAGCAAGCAACAACTAGAGCAAGAATAAACGATTTGCTTTCCCCGCTTCACTCTGAATCCACCTGCTAAAAATTCAGCAATGTCTTTCTGAATATTCATTAGATGTTCAGTCTGCCGATTTATGACAAACCTTCAGTTTTAGCTCATGTCCAATCTGTTTTCTCAAACCTACAAAATTACGTCTCTGACACATGTCCAGAAAACACTTGCAGTCATAACATTTGTGTGCAGGAGTCATTCAAAACGACTTCTGTTTGTAACGCACTCTTTTATTTATGTCACCTGTCATTGTAAAATTCTTAAATTATACAAAGTATCAGTTGACTAACTTCATGATGTTTTCTTAAGGTAATAAGAATACAACATCAGTTACATTGTCTATTAAGATCACAGCTATCAGTTGTTTAAATAAACCACAGTTAAAGTGCAAACAAGTTGACAAAGCAAGCAGCATGAAGTTACAATTGTTTAAAGCATATTTTCTGCTGCTGTTTTACGTCCAGATGCCTTTTAATTGAGGATATTCAACTCATAAATTTAGCTTACAATTCTTGTCATACCATTCAACTGAATGAGTCTCCACTGTCAGCATACTTTAGCTTTTAGGCTCAGACAATACAAATCAATCTGTCTAATCAATGTTTAAATTAGAGACGTATTGGTTAATTTCCATTTTCTGCTGCAAATTTGCTGGAGTTTGAGAGCAGATAGATGTATTTTGAACACACAGGCCCAACTTTTGCATGTTTCCAATGCTTAATTGGTTGAAAACATCTAATTAAATGAATTTGTCATTAGGAGTTTCATGCAGAACTTGCAGACAGGCTAAAGAAAAAAATCCTTCCTGTAGATGAAGTGTGTTAGAGCAGAAACTCTTGTTAGACTTGCAGAAGGAGGATAAGTTTGGCCAAATTGTTAGACAGTACATGGTCTAACATTCCCTTTTGCACAATGCTGTTTTAGGTGGTACAAATGTATCAGTAAATAGTTTTAATTTTTGTCCTATTTTTTTGTGAGTTAACCACAAATATGTAACCTTGTCTTCTTGACTTCTTTTCACATTCCAAATTACATTTTTGGTATAATTTGTCAAATTAAAGGGAATACAAGAAAGAAACAAACATTAGTTTTAACATAATCTAATAAGTGAAAGTTGTACTTCACACTCTTTCAAAAATGTAAATAGTCATTGGTATTAAATTGTCTTTTTTCATATTTAGATTTACTCTATGTCTTACAGGGACAACACTTTTGGTAGGAGGACATTAAAGCACAATTATATGCACCAGGCATTAGATATGATATATGAAAAAAGGCAACTGATACCATAATCACCAAGATGTAGCCATGTTCTCGTTGAGATAAATCATCAAATCATGAATCAACAGAGACCTACGGAAGAAGTCCTTATTTTTTTACTCTGTTAAGGACTTAGTCTCCTGTTTTAATTAGATGTTGTTATGACTTGGCTCACTTATTTAAAATCCCAGGGACCAACTTGTGACAAAATTGCTACTAGTCACAACAGAGACTAAAGCTTCAGTGTTAAAAGTATCTTTATTGTTCAGATCTGTATTAATAAGCACTATTAATCAATTGAAGTAATTTGACTGGCAAGTAAGTTGTTTTTCCTTTTAGTTTTTCCTGGCAAAAGTGGATAGTTTTTTTTATTGTCAAATGAACTTTGAAAATACAACACCTGTTATTATTCCAGAGGTGGAAATTGCATTTTTTTTTTCACTGTATACTTTGAAAGTCATAAACTTAAAATGAGTGAGACTACTGACCAGTTCAAAATCACAGCAGAGTCACATACACACCCAAGGAACTACAAGAAGTGCTCAGGTTGGTTTATCTGACGAAGTAAAGCTCCAAGGCAGGGATGACAAGGTACCCAGTACCAGGAAAGATGGATGGAGGTTATTCAGTACTCTAACAAGATCCTAGCCCCCCAACAAGAACAAAAGAATATTGAAGATCAAGACCAACAAAAAATAAAAAAAGTAAACTGGGCTCTAGCTGTTCGATTTTAGTGCAACCGAAGACACTTGTGGCAACGACTATCTGCAAAAAAGGTGAGCTCAGCTGTAAGTTGATTAAATAAATCTTCATGCAGTTAGAAAGTCATCAACTTTATGTTTAGACTATTGTGTTATGTGCATTCTGTTTTCAAAAGAAACCAAAAATCACCAAATATGTTTATTAAAAAAACAACACATACGACTATTAAAAATCTTCACAGTGTGCCCTTCAGGTAATGTCTTGAAAGTGTTGTATGCTATCTTTGCAAGACTGAGGAGATCCTCAGAAAATCATTGCATGCTTTTTCACAATAAAGTAGATTTTCAGACCTCAAACCTCCTTCTGCATTTATCTGCGTTCATAACAACCTTAAAGGTCCTGACTGTTTATGTCGATAAGTTTGTGTGCTTGTCTAATTTTCATGATAAGGTTTGTGGATGGCTGCGCATGAGCACAGTGCTGTCATGTGCAACCATGAAGACACTAGTGTGTTTATGTTTTCCCCATCTGTGTATTGTCCCTTAGACCCCCACCACCAAAATAAATAAATAAATAAATAGCCTTATTAGGTCTCCAGCTGGCGGATCCACTGAATGCTACAATGCAAGCTGCTGAGAGGTCTGTTGAGCAATAAAAAAATGGAGAGCTTTTTGGCAATTATCAGCAAATTATTTTTTGAAATCAGCCTCTGATCCATATCTTTATGTTCCATGACATCAACAATTTTTATTGTGTCTATAATAAATACGTACAGGTTGCAAAAAAAAAAAAAAAAAAAAAAAAAAAAAAAAAAAAAAAAAAAAAAAAATTCTGCACAAAACAAACAAATGTTCCTGATTTGGTGAGATGTCTGGAGTGTAATTTTATTATTTTTTCTCTGAACAGTCATAAAAACTCACTTTAATTTACCCTGAGCTTTGCAAAACCAAAGAGCCAATAGAGAATAAACAAAACAGGGAGCTAATGAGTCTTCTCATTCAAGAGATTATCATTCCCAAGAGACACTGGTACTTGAAATTTCAAAGAAGTGTATTTGAGGTTTTCGTCAGAGAACTGGTGATCCTGAATTGTGACCCAAGCTCTCTTGTAACTTGCTGTGCTCAGCCATCTCTCACAAGAATACTGAGAATTTCTCATTACAAGGCATTAGCAAAATACCAAGCAGGAGGGCAAGAGAGTAATCCATGGTTAGCACTAAACAAAGGAGGGCTGTCTGGAGGACATTGCTGATGATGAGGGGAAGCTTAGATGCTAATGCAATTCAACACTAAAGTCTTCATAGCATTATTAGATGGTAGAGCTGGGATATAAAACACAAAGAGACACAAACATGTGTACGCTCCAACAATTCTAGAAATGTTTGACGCAAGGAAAGTTTATTAAAGTCCATTTTTGACAAATAAACATTTCCAGTAAGGCAAAGACTGTTACAGAGACGTTGCTAGACCAAAATCTTGCTTGGGCAAAGTCCTCTTGGAATCTGTGATTCTATTACAGGATGTGTCATTGCTCTGCTCTTATCAATGTCTTGCCCGCGCTGACAAAAACACTGGTAAGAAGAGTAGGACTGGAAAGATGGGCACTAAAAAATAATTTACTTGTGGGTGACTGGGGAGGACTCTGGCTCAAAAAATATCCTTGGACTTTCAACTGGACAAGCACATTACTCAGATGCATACTTACAATCAGCAACAGTGTTTTACTGTGATCTGTCTCTCAATATGATACATATTGAAGTTCTTAGAAAAACACATTCAGCACACAGCCTCAGTATTTTGCCTCTTTCATGTTGCTCCAATATTTGAAAGATGTATTTCAAATCCTTCATTTCCCTTATGGACTTCATTAATGTTACAGGACGTTGCACAACAACCAAAAACATTTAAGGCAGTCTTTGGTTAACTTTTCCCTGCATCTCTATATGTTCTATATAACTCTCCAACTAACGCCTATTTATATTTCTAAAGGAGTAAATATTACATTTGATTATTTTTCCCCTTGCACATTTAGGACAAATTATTAAAAGACAACTAACAATAAAGATAACAGTCAAATGTCCACATTGTATTTCAGACCTAAGTGAAAACAGAGACGGTTCAGAGCCCAAACCCACAGCAATAAAGACTTAGCGCTTCACTAGATGCTGTAGATGTGATGAGAAAATGTTTCTCCAAGTTATGTGAGACTTGACTCTGAATTGAGGCTGAACTTGGGACTTGGCCCACAAATACTGCAGACTTGACTTGGAGTTGTGAACATAAGAAGTTAAGACTACGATGTGTGAACTCAGTCCAAAATAAAAATGTATAAAATGAAAGATTATCTGCTATATTTAACAGATTAATCTTGAATTTACTTTACTCTCCACTGTCTCACCAGCAGGGACAGTGGGGAGCTGCTGAGGTTTAAAATAATAAGAAAATGTCCTTAGATGGTTAAATTAGTGATTTCAGTCATTTGTATTTTCCCTTTGCAGACAGTGTGTAGTTTTTTTTTTTTTTTTTTTTTTTTTTTTTTTTTTTTTTTTTTTTTTTGTAGATTGCAGCTCATTTTATGACATGCAATGAACAAAGAAAAGTGATTTGCAGCAAAACACAACAGGACGTTCAATATGTTCTACTTGCATATGTTTTATAGCTTTTTTGCTCATAATTGTTCCTGGTCAGTACTCAGGGGAACACAAGATTATAGAGGAAAGACATTTTCAGCTCATGGTTGCTGAATGTGGCTACAGGTATTCCAATAACTGCACCTTAAGGACTTTTTCCCATGCAAAATGTTCTCAAATTGCACCTTCTAATCAATTTCAATTAATAGACTGTTTTATGGAATCCAACAGCTTTTAATGGACTCGTAATGAAACACAGTTTATAGTTACTCATTTGTGCTGGATCGTTAAATCACTTACCAGTGAAGTAAGTTTAAATTTGGCACTTTTACAGTTGTGCTTCATCCACATGCTATTATTGTGATACAGCAGTGGAAATATTCACCTATTTATTTATTTATTTTTTTTTTCTGTTTCTTGTTGTTTGCAGACAAAGAGAATTGTGGGTGTCGCATTGTTTCTTTTAGGGTCTGAAAGAGTTGAGTGCCATGATAGCTCTGGGATATAAACTGTTTGTGTGTGATTTGAGGGGTCTGTAATGCCTCCCAGAGGCAGTTCAGACAAGTAATGCCCCTGGTGGGATGGGTCTGCCAGAATGCTGCAGAATCTCCTGAGAAAGCAAAAGCTGTATATTTCCTTTAGGGAGGGCAGGGGGTGGAAGATGATTTTCTGCATAGTGAAAATGACCCCCTGAAGCCATTCTCTGTGCTGAAGAGCTGTGGGTGAACCACACTGAGATGTAGTAGTTTAGCACAAGCCTAATAGAGCAGCAGTAGAAGGTCAACAGTAGTTTCTCAGATAGCTATTTTTTAGGGGATAGCCATTAAGAAATAAAGATGCAGCTGAACCTTGCAATACAGCAAACACTTTTTTTTTCCTCTTTCAGAATAATACATTGTATGCAGTTTTGAATAATAATAATGATAAAAATAATAATAATAATAATGTAATTGTTTACTTTGAATTTGGTGTTGCCGGTGTTGGAGCTCGTGTCAAAAAGCCTGCTCATTTTCTTCACAAATTAGGTCCTGCACAAGAAGCTGAAGTGTAAACTCGATGATCACAGGTGGATTATCAAGTCATATGACTTAGAAAAAAGCACGATGTCCAAAGCTGCTCCATACAGCGTACATAACAGATTCTTTTTTTTTTTTTTTTTGATGCAAAACAAAAACCAGCCATTGGTAACCATACATTAACAGAAGGATTGGAGATGTTAATGAGTTCTCAATCTTTTTTTTTTTTGTATGTGTTTGTGGGTGTTAATCTTGTTCTGAACTATGGACAAAAGGACAAATGGCAGGCAGTTTGTAAGGTGATGTTGAACCTGTTACTTGATCCACCTCAGTAGTTAGAACCTCTAGGTGAGTTACTGATATGCACAGAACAAGTCTGATGATAGCCTGATATAGCATACAGTGCAAACCAGAGGAAAATAAATGAATGCTCAGATATATGCATAAGTACTTATACGTACACATATATGTATTATCACAATTGCATATCAAAATAATCTACTTTCTTCAAAACCGTAAGTGGAAATCACATTTTTGTAAGCTATGCTTTCTTAGCCGATCAGCATGTTGCATGTTTCCATTGGCATTGAGGTCTTTGAGGTTGGCAGGACTCGTTACCATCATCTTCATTTTGCTTCACAAATCATCAAATTGATGTTAAAAAGCTGGCTGGGCTACTATAAAGCAATGCCAATACTTCTAGTCAGATGAAAAGCATTGGCAAATCTTAAGACATAGACTCAACTGTAAAACGTATCATTATAGTTCATGAGTTTTGTTTATGCCTGTGTTGGGGTTATTCAAGTCGCTTCATTATTTCCCACAGCTTTTATCTTTGTCTGAGTGGCGATCCACACTGAGAAGTTATTAGAGTTTTTCTTTATTTCTCTAACCACAGAAAATGTTATTCTTTTGATCCTTACCCAAGAAACACAGTGGAATTACAGTAGCTGAGCAGTCAAAAGTCTCTTGATCACATATAGAGGAATGTAAAAAAGCAAGAGGAGCAAAAAATAGGGTTGGACAATTTTTCATAATCCTATTCAGGGTTGGAGAGGGGCTAGAAAACTTCCAGCTGCCAAAGGGCAAAAGGCAAGTTATGATCTAAACAGGTTGCCATTACATTATTTCAACACAGAAACAAATAAGACAAGCACACACACACGTACGCACACGCACACACACAACATTCACACAGAAATAACGTCATAAATTTTCTCCCCCACCCACTAAGAAAAAACAACTATAATACAAATCCTAAATAAACTCTACCAAACCATTGGTAAAATTGGGAAAATTCATTAAAGTCATTCTTGATTTCTGACACAAACTTGAAAAATATGCAGAAATCTCTCAAACTCTGTGTAAATACTGGAATGGAAGAGATCATATAATGATGTTTTATACAGCCACTAAAGCATATGGTTAACAGAGGTGAGGTGTTCAATACTAAAGTCAGCTGTTCCCGAGGGTTAATTGAACCTCCAAATGTTGTAAACCGATCTGATCTAGACAACGGTAAATAAAGCGTTGACAGGGGTTCAACATTTTTATCCATCCATGCTTCCAAACCGAACTTTGATAGTCAAAGCAACTCTATCACCTTGCTTTCTTTTTTTCTTTTGTCAAAAATTACTATGGCCGCAAGAGGACTTTGTCATAATAAAAAAAAAGTCGTGGATTGTAATAAGCCTCTTGCTCAAATGACCTACGGGGTTGTTTTTATGGGAAGATGGTCTTTACTAACACAGCTGTCACTTCTTCTTCACTTTCATTCTTTTAAGGGACAATAAAGCTGTCGTCTTTGATGTGTGATTCTGTCTTTTATTGTCACAATGGCTTAGTTTGGTGAGTCTATTGTTGTATTTGCTACATTGAGTTCTAGTGTTTTTGAAATGTGTAAGACACCATTTTTTTATTATTTCCAACTTGTATGTTTTAACATTCAATTTTTTAAAATCTAATTTTGTGTCATTAATTTTGATAGGGATTCGTTTTCATTTAAAATCAATTAAATCTAAAACATTCTAATTTACACATTTACCTTGGCAATCTACTTAGCTTGTTTTTATCCTCCTTCCTTTACTGAAATCAGCAGTGATCAAATAAAAATATAATTTTTAGTGTTTATACCACTAACTGACACGTTTGCTGAGATCAGTCACTTTACTAAGCCTGGTATATTGGACCTGTATCTGTCGCCTTAGTCTGAAAATAGCAATTTTTTTTTTTAACATAAGACTTCATATTATTGATTTTAATTTAGCTTAATATTAAAAACTGGGTATGGGCAACAAAATAAGATATTTTGTTTTCAGTTTTCAAGAGTAATAAAGGCTCAGTTGATATATAAATTAACAAATAAACTGAGACAACCACAATTATTTTTCCTTATCCTATATTTATCAGTAAATGTGTTGTCTAGCAACAAACTTTTCAAGCATTATATTTTTCTTCGTCAGGTGCATATCTGCTTATAGATTGTCACTATCCTTTTCCTGTACTATTCCCCCTTTGACATTTCAGCCATTGCATAATCAGCACAGATGCAGAGCTGAGACATCTTGGGAATTAATAGATGTGATGTTGATGTAAAGAAATTAAGGTCTAAACTGGACTTTCATGTCAGTCTATTCCCCTCAAAACACGTAATGTGTCCTAATTTGTTTGTGTACCTTTGAGTTAGGTAAACAATATATTTTTCCTCTTCTCCAGTTCTTGTTGTTCATTGGACGTGTTACACCACATCATGTAAGAGTGAGCGATGCATTACCAAGGGGTACATGGAAAGAAGTGGAGAAAGAAAATGAAAGAAAAAAACAAAGAAAAGAAAGAAAGAAAGAAAGAAAGAAAGAGAAAAGAAAAGGAAAGAAAAAAGAGACAAATGTAGATTTTTATTGTAATGTTATTGAGTTAATATGTAGATAGACTTTTTAATTCACGTTCAAGAGGAGATTGATTCCTCGTTATGCCACAAAAAGGTTCACCAGCTCAGACTTTTATTTCATTTTACTCATCTTAATTTGACCAGGTAAAAAAACAACAACAAAAAAAAAACAAAGCTGTCTTTAATAAATAATATTTAACAACTGAGTTAGCTAAAACAAAGGGCAGATTTGCATATATGGTGTAATGTAAGTGTCAACATCATTAAATCCTGTCTGAAGTAAGACCAAGACTAAAACTGCTTGATTTTGACATCTGTGGTTTTAAACTCAATAATGGAGAAAAGTTTTTTTGTCATATCCATTTATATGACCTGTTTCTTTTTTGTTTTGTTTTGTTTCTTAGGCATTTGTTTAAAACTGCATATGAGTAATAAATCTATCTTTCTGTTATCAAGGTTTTAGTTTGTGCACTGAGTTATGAGTTTTTAATCATTGCATAATATTATTAGTAACATCTTTTCTTCAGTTTCAGAGTTCCAGAACGAATGCATGGAAAATGACAAAACGTTGTGGTAGTAAAAGAAGATTATGACATAGCAATCAAGATGGAGCTGGATGAGTCACATTTCAAACTATTTAACACTCTAAAATTGTAAAATTGATTGTACATCCTTTAAATCAGTCTGTGATTGTCCTTTCAAATTAAAAGAAAAAAAAGATGTAAATATACATCTTTTTTTTCACAGCTTTACTGCATGAATTATTTTACATCTTCTCATTTAAATAACGATGATTAAAAGGTTTCTTCCTGCATTTTGGAGCATGGTTCAATAGCTTCACTGAATGAACACGTCTTTTTATGGAGTCAGTGATAAAAGCATAATTATTTGGAGATAGATGGACGTCAGTGTCCACATCATTTGCAGTCACTGTACAAAAATGGTAGCAGGTGTGCTGGAGGACTGTGAGCATTTTTTTTTCTTTCAATAAATGCTTCTAAATCAATATGTTCAATTTCACCTTATGGATAGTTTTCACATTTTGCTCCTCAAGATGGCACATCTCATCCTAGAGTTGACAGCAGCTAATCTCAAAGCTTTGTTTTTCAGCATGATCCACTGCTCATGAGGCGGATGTGTATTGGCTCTATCAACCTTTAAAAGTTAACAAGTTGTCTGGGGAAATGCCATTTGTACCAGTTCAATATGAAATGTCAGACTCTGATAAGATGGTAAAGTCATACACACATGCCAGCTGTTGGAGAGGATCTACAGGAATGCCTTCGTGGCTTAGAGAGCTGATTTCATCACTTTCACTGGCTTTTACCAACAACAATGAGAGTGGGGAAACAAATTAAATGATCTGTTCTAAACCCTGAATCAAAAATTACAAGAGTGATTTAGGACTTACTTCAGTTAAGATTGACTTAAAATGTAATTTTCATACCATCAAAGTGATAACAAAGGGGTAGCTATGATTGCATAATCATCTTTTTCACAGGTCCCTCTAATCAGTGATTTGATTGGCTTCAATCATTTGCAGGAAAAATGAACAACAGCAGATTACATGTGAAAGAAACTCACTATCATAGACAGCTGTATTAGACACTATTGTGAAGCTGTTTGCAAAATACTGACAAGAATGCAAGGATTAGAAACAACCAATGCATCTGGGCTTCACTGATGATACAAATTAAGGCAACATTTTTCACACAGGCAGGGACTTCATTTTCATGGGCACACCAGTTTTCTGTTGTAATATTATCCAGTTTGCAGAATGTTACTTAGACTGGTCAGCAACTAGGATTGATCTTGTTATCAGCGCCCATTATTTGTGCCTGATTTTCTTCCTTGTTAAAATGTAAGGCATCATGTTCAACATCAGGTCCCTTTAAATAAACATCTAGGTATCATCTATATGGAATCAGAATATTGGTCATTGTTGTTTTTTCTCCAAAATGAACACTCAATCCAAATTGGAAAGGCCATTTGAGGGTTAAATAGATGCATTTTGTGACAAAAAATACAATAAGTAAAATGTAATGTAAGATGCATGTAATGGGTATATGACTTTATGTGTAAGTTGTAAACAAAATAAGGATTTCAATATGACTACTTTATTTTTGCATATTTTAAAGCAACTGCATGTATTGTAGGAGTTGATGTTCAAAAGCACAATATCTAAAAACTATGATTACGATCAAACATCTGCCAAACCGTCTGTTGACACTTAAGTAAACTTTCTACAATACTCTCTTAATGAGCTAAAACCATTGTTGTTAAAACTGTTCTTCAATCACTAACTGATATTTAAATGGGCATTTTATATTGGTGCTTATAAATAAGTACTTTGTTCCGACAACCTCTG
This sequence comes from Poecilia formosa, assembly GCF_000485575.1. Classification (NCBI taxonomy): domain Eukaryota; kingdom Metazoa; phylum Chordata; class Actinopteri; order Cyprinodontiformes; family Poeciliidae; genus Poecilia; species Poecilia formosa. The sequence continues at coordinate 303,594 of NW_006800052.1, read as the reverse complement.
TATGAGATCTTAGTTTAAAGCTCTTGCAAAATAAGTGGATAATCAGTCATAATTAAATTATAACTAGATAAATAAGATAGGCAAACAGTATAAATATAATTACAGCTATTACAAATGTGCAGTGAGAAACAGACAATATCATCTACAATTTTGATGATGACAACACAAAGATACTTTGTCATTCGCATCACTTGTCAGGAATCTGTTATGAATTGTCTTTCTTTCTCAGTGACAGAACTACAAAGTACCACATATCTACTTATGCACTTTGCATAACATTAAGAAGCATTCTTCATTTTTAGAATTTAAAGTTAGACATTTAATGCAAACTATGCATGCATGCAAATTTAGCTTTGGGAGATAGCTCTACAAAATGAATTACGCAGCGAACCTGTAAACACATACTACTTTATCCACATACAAATTTTTAGAAAAATTCTTATTTGGTATATTTCTCTTTAATCTCATAAAAAGGAAAATCCACTTAAAATCTTTTTATTCTCCAACTTTCCCAGAAATAAAAAGAGAACTGACAACCCTGTGCATATCTTACCCTCATGTAAACACACCCTGACACGCAGAGATAGATTTTAGTTTACCTTCCATAAACTTCCTCGGAGTCTTCATCTCATCTCTTGACCTTGATACATTCATTCTTCAGGCCGGCGCATCGGGTCACCAAGACAGAATTCCGGATGAGAAGATTCCTTACCATTCTGTGGCCGGATCACTGTTGTCCAATGGGATTCAGTTTGGAAGTTGATATACAACTGGGAGCAGTGAGGATCTCTGGCTCCACGCCACGTCCCCGACTGTCCCTTCCTCCTTTAATGCAACACTGTCCCGCTTCTGTTTTATTTTCTTCAACTCTTATAGGTTTTCCTAATACTGTTTCCCCCCCCCACCAAATCAAATCATCTATATTTGCTTATTCATCTCTTTATTTAATTAAAATGTTTGCCGATGTTGGAAAGATGTAAAACTGTAAATAGAAGCAGATAAGATCACCAGCAGAATCTACAAGGTGGTGACTGAAATTTCAACACAACACTGCAACGACATATTAGTTGATTCATTTTGAAATCTGACACATATATATAAAAAAGAAATGTTTTTTAGGCATTGTCAACTATGTTATTGTGAAAAAAGGAAACATTTTTGAGAATCAATCTTAAATTTGTGGCATTATTTGCATAAAGAAATAGACTCCTGTACAGCGTGTAGCGTACCTTAACTGTGGAAGCATATTTGGTCACTGAGATAAATGTTTAAGTGACAAATTTCTTGTCTTTTTAAAAATTTAATGAGAACATTACATCTAGTGTTTAACCGCAAAGTACCATTTGATTGAATTTATCATAAAGAACTATATTTGAATCAGAGGAAGACAGCAGCATAGCCTTGGAAAATAAATTATACCTAATTGACAAATTACGTTGCCTCAATTAGTCTGCTCCTGCATTTGTCTCTGTAATGCGCAGCTTTCTACATATAAATGATCTTTCCTTTGCTATTTTCAGTTCTATTTTAGCTCTGTCTCAGATCATGAGCGTTGTAATATGCAAGCGTTAATAGGAGGCATTACAACTCTAATTAATATTAACAAGTAAGGATCAGTCAGATCAAATTAGAACAGACAAGGCGCTTTCACTGAACATTTGGATTTCATATTGAAAGAATTGGGGTTCTATGTCTTTCTGCATTCTCCAAAATTATACATATTTAAAAATATATATATCGAAAAGGCTAAGCTATGTATAAACCCAGATGACTTGGTCAGAATCTAAACACTGAAAACATCCATTTCTACTTTTTCCTTTGAAACAGTCTCTGCTCTGAGCTTTGACCACAGCTCACCTCAGTCCAACAATTACCTTTCATTCTCTTAACATTTTTACTTGCCAAAAAAAAGTGACAGGACATTTTTTTTATGATTTTATATATATGTGATGCAAAAATTATGTGGAAATACAGCGAAATTGTAAAAAATAAAATAAAATTAAAAAAATCCAGGGACTCAATGTCATTTGATCAGTTATTATTTTTGTTGTGTTTTGGGTTTGCTGGTGTTTCCAGAGACCAATTTCTCACATTTCTTTGATGTTTTGATGATTTTTATTAGGATTTTATAAACCGACGGTCATCTTGATCATCTGTTTTGTTGCAATGTCTCTGGAACAAACAGGGGAATCCTTGCAAAATTTGTGTTTTATAAATCTCAAATTTGCATTATTCTGTCAGTGTACTGAGACTTTCATCTTACCTGAAACTGCTCACTGAGACTGAAGTTTGGTCTAACAAAGTCTTGACCTAAAGATCAAACAGATTATGTTTGATCTTTTCACATCAATCATACATCTATGCCAAGATATATTTCAAACTCTGCAGTCTACACATAGTTGCCACACAACCCTTGTCTTAACCTGAGGCTACAGCAAGAATAAATAAAAGTGATGCCAAACATACTAGAAAACTTGCTTTAAAGGCCAATACAGGGATCTGATCTCTCAAGGAACCAATTTGTTTCCTTATTTGTGCCATTTTTTTTTTTACATCTCCATAAATTTACAAAGAATTGGGGCCAACAAGATAAAGTTTTTATACACAATATGAACTAATATAAATAACAGCATATTGACAGATTTTATTACTATTTTAATGACAAATACAGAAGCAGGGACATACAGCATATGTTTTTCTTGTAATACACCATTTTACACTTGCTACAAATTCTGTAGCTTTAATGCCACACTAAATTCTTGAGAGAGAATTGAAAAGTTATCAGAAAGACAGAGTGGTTCAGGTGAACTCGTCGCTCTAATTCCAGTATTGCAAATCTTGTCACACTCAGATTGGAAAAAATTGCAGCTGCTCTTGAAGATTAACATATGGAAAACAACTGCAGACCCCAAGAGGCAGCAAAATGTGCAAGAACAAGAAAGAAGAGAGTGACATTAACTTTTTTTTTTTTATATTTTCCAAATTTCCACTGTTGTTAATTCTATCTTTCTTGTCATGCCAACTTTATTGTGTAAGACATGTGGAAGGGGAAATAATTCATATTAAAGTTTGTCTTATGTTTTTTATTGTTGCTCAAAGACATGAAAATACTTCATGTTATTCTACTCTGCGAGATAACGTACATCTGTTGGGAGTTATAATGGAGAACTTTTATTACTTTTATTGTCCCTCAGTGGGAAAATCAGGTATGTCAGCAGCACAGTGCAGGTAAGTCATTCAAAGTCAAAAAAGTAAATATCTAACATAATAATGCATATGTTATATGAACCACGTTGGTCTCTAATTAATTCTCAGGAGCTGTTGGGCTCAGGGCCGTCCCAGGTTAAAACCTTGAGAGATGATTCTGTTTTTTAATGCGTTTGTCCCAAACCGTATCGATACGTTGCTGTGTGCACCCTCTGCTTTTGAATGCATTAAGAAATAAAAAANAATAATAATAATAATAATGTAATTGTTTACTTTGAATTTGGTGTTGCCGGTGTTGGAGCTCGTGTCAAAAACCCTGCTCATTTTCTTCACAAATTAGGTCCTGCACAAGAAGCTGAAGTGTAAACTTGATGATCACAGGTGGATTATCAAGTCATATGACTTAGAAAAAAGCACGATGTCCAAAGCTGCTCCATACAGCGTACATAACAGATTCTTTTTTTTTTTTTTTTTGATGCAAAACAAAAACCAGCCATTGGTAACCATACATTAACAGAAGGATTGGAGATGTTAATGAGTTCTCAATCTTTTTTTTTTTTGTATGTGTTTGTGGGTGTTAATCTTGTTCTGAACTATGGACAAAAGGACAAATGGCAGGCAGTTTGTAAGGTGATGTTGAACCTGTTACTTGATCCACCTCAGTAGTTAGAACCTCTAGGTGAGTTACTGATATGCACAGAACAAGTCTGATGATAGCTTGATATAGTATACAGTGCAAACCAGAGGAAAATAAATGAATGCTCAGATATATGCATAAGTACTTATACGTACACATATATGTATTATCACAATTGCATATCAAAATAATCTACTTTCTTCAAAACCGTAAGTGGAAATCACATTTTTGTAAGTTATGCTTTCTTAGCCAATCAGCATGTTGCATGTTTCCATTGGCATTGAGGTCTTTGAGGTTGGCAGGACTCGTTACCATCATCTTCATTTTGCTTCACAAATCATCAAATTGATGTTAAAAAGCTGGCTGGGCTACTATAAAGCAATGCCAATACTTCTAGTCAGATGAAAAGCATTGGCAAATCTTAAGACATAGACTCAACTGTAAAACGTATCATTATAGTTCATGAGTTTTGTTTATGGCTGTGTTGGGGTTATTCAAGTCGCTTCATTATTTCCCACAGCTTTTATCTTTGTCTGAGTGGCGATCCACACTGAGAAGTTATTAGAGTTTTTCTTTATTTCTCTAACCACAGAAAATGTTATTCTTTTGATCCTTACCCAAGAAACACAGTGGAATTACAGTAGCTGAGCAGTCAAAAGTCTTTTGATCACATATAGAGGAATGTAAAAAAGCAAGAGGAGCAAAAAATAGGGTTGGACAATTTTTCATAATCCTATTCAGGGTTGGAGAGGGGCTAGAAAACTTCCAGCTGCCAAAGGGCAAAAGGCAAGTTATGATCTAAACAGGTTGCCATTACATTATTTCAACACAGAAACAAATAAGACAAGCACACACACACGTACGCACACGCACACACACAACATTCACACAGAAATAACGTCATAAATTTTCTCCCCCACCCACTAAGAAAAAACAACTATAATACAAATCCTAAATAAACTCTACCAAACCATTGGTAAAATTGGGAAAATTCATTAAAGTCATTCTTGATTTCTGACACAAACTTGAAAAATGTGCAGAAATCTCTCAAACTCTGTGTAAATACTGGAATGGAAGAGATCATATAATGATGTTTTATACAGCCACCAAAGCATATGGTTAACAGAGGTGAGGTGTTCAATACTAAAGTCAGCTGTTCCCGAGGGTTAATTGAACCTCCAAATGTTGTAAACCGATCTGATCTAGACAACGGTAAATAAAGCGTTGACAGGGGTTCAACATTTTTATCCATCCACGCTTCCGAACCGAACTTTGATAGTCAAAGCAACTCTATCACCTTGCTTTCTCTTTTTCTTTAGTCAAAAATTACTATGGCCGCAAGAGGACTTTGTCATAATAAAAAAAAAGTCGTGGATTGTAATAAGCCTCTTGCTCAAATGACCTACGGGGTTGTTTTTATGGGAAGATGGTCTTTACTAACACAGCTGTCACTTCTTCTTCACTTTCATTCTTTTAAGGGACAATAAAGCTGTCGTCTTTGATGTGTGATTCTGTCTTTTATTGTCACAATGGCTTAGTTTGGTGAGTCTATTGTTGTATTTGCTACATTGAGTTCTAGTGTTTTTGAAATGTGTAAGACACCATTTTTTTATTATTTCCAACTTGTATGTTTTAACATTCAATTTTTTAAAATCTAATTTTGTGTCATTAATTTTGATAGGGATTCGTTTTCATTTAAAATCAATTAAATCTAAAACATTCTAATTTACACATTTACCTTGGCAATCTACTTAGCTTGTTTTTATCCTCCTTCCTTTACTGAAATCAGCAGTGATCAAATAAAAATATAATTTTTAGTGTTTATACCACTAACTGACACGTTTGCTGAGATCAGTCACTTTACTAAGCCTGGTATATTGGACCTGTATCTGTCGCCTTAGTCTGAAAATAGCAATTTTTTTTTTTAACATAAGACTTCATATTATTGATTTTAATTTAGCTTAATATTAAAAACTGGGTATGGGCAACAAAATAAGATATTTTGTTTTCAGTTTTCAAGAGTAATAAAGGCTCAGTTGATATATAAATTAACAAATAAACTGAGACAACCACAATTATTTTTCCTTATCCTATATTTATCAGTAAATGTGTTGTCTAGCAACAAACTTTTCAAGCATTATATTTTTCTTCGTCAGGTGCATATCTGCTTATAGATTGTCACTATCCTTTTCCTGTACTATTCCCCCTTTGACATTTCAGCCATTGCATAATCAGCACAGATGCAGAGCTGAGACATCTTGGGAATTAATAGATGTGATGTTGATGTAAAGAAATTAAGGTCTAAACTGGACTTTCATGTCAGTCTATTCCCCTCAAAACACGTAATGTGTCCTAATTTGTTTGTGTACCTTTGAGTTAGGTAAACAATATATTTTTCCTCTTCTCCAGTTCTTGTTGTTCATTGGACGTGTTACACCACATCATGTAAGAGTGAGCGATGCATTACCAAGGGGTACATGGAAAGAAGTGGAGAAAGAAAATGAAAGAAAAAAACAAAGAAAAGAAAGAAAGAAAGAAAGAAAGAAAGAGAAAAGAAAAGGAAAGAAAAAAGAGACAAATGTAGATTTTTATTGTAATGTTATTGAGTTAATATGTAGATAGACTTTTTAATTCACGTTCAAGAGGAGATTGATTCCTCGTTATGCCACAAAAAGGTTCACCAGCTCAGACTTTTATTTCATTTTACTCATCTTAATTTGACCAGGTAAAAAAACAACAACAAAAAAAAAACAAAGCTGTCTTTAATAAATAATATTTAACAACTGAGTTAGCTAAAACAAAGGGCAGATTTGCATATATGGTGTAATGTAAGTGTCAACATCATTAAATCCTGTCTGAAGTAAGACCAAGACTAAAACTGCTTGATTTTGACATCTGTGGTTTTAAACTCAATAATGGAGAAAAGTTTTTTTGTCATATCCATTTATATGACCTGTTTCTTTTTTGTTTTGTTTTGTTTCTTAGGCATTTGTTTAAAACTGCATATGAGTAATAAATCTATCTTTCTGTTATCAAGGTTTTAGTTTGTGCACTGAGTTATGAGTTTTTAATCATTGCATAATATTATTAGTAACATCTTTTCTTCAGTTTCAGAGTTCCAGAACGAATGCATGGAAAATGACAAAACGTTGTGGTAGTAAAAGAAGATTATGACATAGCAATCAAGATGGAGCTGGATGAGTCACATTTCAAACTATTTAACACTCTAAAATTGTAAAATTGATTGTACATCCTTTAAATCAGTCTGTGATTGTCCTTTCAAATTAAAAGAAAAAAAAGATGTAAATATACATCTTTTTTTTCACAGCTTTACTGCATGAATTATTTTACATCTTCTCATTTAAATAACGATGATTAAAAGGTTTCTTCCTGCATTTTGGAGCATGGTTCAATAGCTTCACTGAATGAACACGTCTTTTTATGGAGTCAGTGATAAAAGCATAATTATTTGGAGATAGATGGACGTCAGTGTCCACATCATTTGCAGTCACTGTACAAAAATGGTAGCAGGTGTGCTGGAGGACTGTGAGCATTTTTTTTTCTTTCAATAAATGCTTCTAAATCAATATGTTCAATTTCACCTTATGGATAGTTTTCACATTTTGCTCCTCAAGATGGCACATCTCATCCTAGAGTTGACAGCAGCTAATCTCAAAGCTTTGTTTTTCAGCATGATCCACTGCTCATGAGGCGGATGTGTATTGGCTCTATCAACCTTTAAAAGTTAACAAGTTGTCTGGGGAAATGCCATTTGTACCAGTTCAATATGAAATGTCAGACTCTGATAAGATGGTAAAGTCATACACACATGCCAGCTGTTGGAGAGGATCTACAGGAATGCCTTCGTGGCTTAGAGAGCTGATTTCATCACTTTCACTGGCTTTTACCAACAACAATGAGAGTGGGGAAACAAATTAAATGATCTGTTCTAAACCCTGAATCAAAAATTACAAGAGTGATTTAGGACTTACTTCAGTTAAGATTGACTTAAAATGTAATTTTCATACCATCAAAGTGATAACAAAGGGGTAGCTATGATTGCATAATCATCTTTTTCACAGGTCCCTCTAATCAGTGATTTGATTGGCTTCAATCATTTGCAGGAAAAATGAACAACAGCAGATTACATGTGAAAGAAACTCACTATCATAGACAGCTGTATTAGACACTATTGTGAAGCTGTTTGCAAAATACTGACAAGAATGCAAGGATTAGAAACAACCAATGCATCTGGGCTTCACTGATGATACAAATTAAGGCAACATTTTTCACACAGGCAGGGACTTCATTTTCATGGGCACACCAGTTTTCTGTTGTAATATTATCCAGTTTGCAGAATGTTACTTAGACTGGTCAGCAACTAGGATTGATCTTGTTATCAGCGCCCATTATTTGTGCCTGATTTTCTTCCTTGTTAAAATGTAAGGCATCATGTTCAACATCAGGTCCCTTTAAATAAACATCTAGGTATCATCTATATGGAATCAGAATATTGGTCATTGTTGTTTTTTCTCCAAAATGAACACTCAATCCAAATTGGAAAGGCCATTTGAGGGTTAAATAGATGCATTTTGTGACAAAAAATACAATAAGTAAAATGTAATGTAAGATGCATGTAATGGGTATATGACTTTATGTGTAAGTTGTAAACAAAATAAGGATTTCAATATGACTACTTTATTTTTGCATATTTTAAAGCAACTGCATGTATTGTAGGAGTTGATGTTCAAAAGCACAATATCTAAAAACTATGATTACGATCAAACATCTGCCAAACCGTCTGTTGACACTTAAGTAAACTTTCTACAATACTCTCTTAATGAGCTAAAACCATTGTTGTTAAAACTGTTCTTCAATCACTAACTGATATTTAAATGGGCATTTTATATTGGTGCTTATAAATAAGTACTTTGTTCCGACAACCTCTGTATGAGATCTTAGTTTAAAGCTCTTGCAAAATAAGTGGATAATCAGTCATAATTAAATTATAACTAGATAAATAAGATAGGCAAACAGTATAAATATAATTACAGCTATTACAAATGTGCAGTGAGAAACAGACAATATCATCTACAATTTTGATGATGACAACACAAAGATACTTTGTCATTCGCATCACTTGTCAGGAATCTGTTATGAATTGTCTTTCTTTCTCAGTGACAGAACTACAAAGTACCACATATCTACTTATGCACTTTGCATAACATTAAGAAGCATTCTTCATTTTTAGAATTTAAAGTTAGACATTTAATGCAAACTATGCATGCATGCAAATTTAGCTTTGGGAGATAGCTCTACAAAATGAATTACGCAGCGAACCTGTAAACACATACTACTTTATCCACATACAAATTTTTAGAAAAATTCTTATTTGGTATATTTCTCTTTAATCTCATAAAAAGGAAAATCCACTTAAAATCTTTTTATTCTCCAACTTTCCCAGAAATAAAAAGAGAACTGACAACCCTGTGCATATCTTACCCTCATGTAAACACACCCTGACACGCAGAGATAGATTTTAGTTTACCTTCCATAAACTTCCTCGGAGTCTTCATCTCATCTCTTGACCTTGATACATTCATTCTTCAGGCCGGCGCATCGGGTCACCAAGACAGAATTCCGGATGAGAAGATTCCTTACCATTCTGTGGCCGGATCACTGTTGTCCAATGGGATTCAGTTTGGAAGTTGATATACAACTGGGAGCAGTGAGGATCTCTGGCTCCACGCCACGTCCCCGACTGTCCCTTCCTCCTTTAATGCAACACTGTCCCGCTTCTGTTTTATTTTCTTCAACTCTTATAGGTTTTCCTAATACTGTTTCCCCCCCCCACCAAATCAAATCATCTATATTTGCTTATTCATCTCTTTATTTAATTAAAATGTTTGCCGATGTTGGAAAGATGTAAAACTGTAAATAGAAGCAGATAAGATCACCAGCAGAATCTACAAGGTGGTGACTGAAATTTCAACACAACACTGCAACGACATATTAGTTGATTCATTTTGAAATCTGACACATATATATAAAAAAGAAATGTTTTTTAGGCATTGTCAACTATGTTATTGTGAAAAAAGGAAACATTTTTGAGAATCAATCTTAAATTTGTGGCATTATTTGCATAAAGAAATAGACTCCTGTACAGCGTGTAGCGTACCTTAACTGTGGAAGCATATTTGGTCACTGAGATAAATGTTTAAGTGACAAATTTCTTGTCTTTTTAAAAATTTAATGAGAACATTACATCTAGTGTTTAACCGCAAAGTACCATTTGATTGAATTTATCATAAAGAACTATATTTGAATCAGAGGAAGACAGCAGCATAGCCTTGGAAAATAAATTATACCTAATTGACAAATTACGTTGCCTCAATTAGTCTGCTCCTGCATTTGTCTCTGTAATGCGCAGCTTTCTACATATAAATGATCTTTCCTTTGCTATTTTCAGTTCTATTTTAGCTCTGTCTCAGATCATGAGCGTTGTAATATGCAAGCGTTAATAGGAGGCATTACAACTCTAATTAATATTAACAAGTAAGGATCAGTCAGATCAAATTAGAACAGACAAGGCGTTTTCACTGAACATTCGGATTTCATATTGAAAGAATTGGGGTTCTATGTCTTTCTGCATTCTCCAAAATTATACATATTTAAAAATATATATATCGAAAAGGCTAAGCTATGTATAAACCCAGATGACTTGGTCAGAATCTAAACACTGAAAACATCCATTTCTACTTTTTCCTTTGAAACAGTCTCTGCTCTGAGCTTTGACCACAGCTCACCTCAGTCCAACAATTACCTTTCATTCTCTTAACATTTTTACTTGCCAAAAAAAAGTGACAGGACATTTTTTTTATGATTTTATATATATGTGATGCAAAAATTATGTGGAAATACAGCGAAATTGTAAAAAATAAAATAAAATTAAAAAAATCCAGGGACTCAATGTCATTTGATCAGTTATTATTTTTGTTGTGTTTTGGGTTTGCTGGTGTTTCCAGAGACCAATTTCTCACATTTCTTTGATGTTTTGATGATTTTTATTAGGATTTTATAAACCGACGGTCATCTTGATCATCTGTTTTGTTGCAATGTCTCTGGAACAAAAAGGGGAATCCTTGCAAAATTTGTGTTTTATAAATCTCAAATTTGCATTATTCTGTCAGTGTACTGAGACTTTCATCTTACCTGAAACTGCTCACTGAGACTGAAGTTTGGTCTAACAAAGTCTTGACCTAAAGATCAAACAGATTATGTTTGATCTTTTCACATCAATCATACATCTATGCCAAGATATATTTCAAACTCTGCAGTCTACACATAGTTGCCACACAACCCTTGTCTTAACCTGAGGCTACAGCAAGAATAAATAAAAGTGATGCCAAACATACTAGAAAACTTGCTTTAAAGGCCAATACAGGGATCTGATCTCTCAAGGAACCAATTTGTTTCCTTATTTGTGCCATTTTTTTTTTTACATCTCCATAAATTTACAAAGAATTGGGGCCAACAAGATAAAGTTTTTATACACAATATGAACTAATATAAATAACAGCATATTGACAGATTTTATTACTATTTTAATGACAAATACAGAAGCAGGGACATACAGCATATGTTTTTCTTGTAATACACCATTTTACACTCGCTACAAATTCTGTAGCTTTAATGCCACACTAAATTCTTGAGAGAGAATTGAAAAGTGATCAGAAAGACAGAGTGGCTCAGGTGAACTCGTCGCTCTAATTCCAGTATTGCAAATCTTGTCACACTCAGATTGGAAAAAATTGCAGCTGCTCTTGAAGATTAACATATGGAAAACAACTGCAGACCCCAAGAGGCAGCAAAATGTGCAAGAACAAGAAAGAAGAGAGTGACATTAACTTTTTTTTTTTTATATTTTCCAAATTTCCACTGTTGTTAATTCTATCTTTCTTGTCATGCCAACTTTATTGTGTAAGACATGTGGAAGGGGAAATAATTCATATTAAAGTTTGTCTTATGTTTTTATTGTTGCTCAAAGACATGAAAATACTTCATGTTATTCTACTCTGCGAGATAACGTACATCTGTTGGGAGTTATAATGGAGAACTTTTATTACTTTTATTGTCCCTCAGTGGGAAAATCAGGTATGTCAGCAGCACAGTGCAGGTAAGTCATTCAAAGTCAAAAAAGTAAATATCTAACATAATAATGCATATGTTATATGAACCACGTTGGTCTCTAATTAATTCTCAGGAGCTGTTGGGCTCAGGGCCGTCCCAGGTTAAAACCTTGAGAGATGATTCTGTTTTTTAATGCGTTTGTCCCAAACCGTATCGATACGTTGCTGTGTGCACCCTCTGCTTTTGAATGCATTAAGAAATAAAAAATAAAAAAAATCACCGTAGATCTTTTAGAAGAACATTTTTTTTTTTTTTTTGTAATGACTCTGTGATTGCACTGGCCATAAACATAAACGTTATTTTGTTGTTGTTTTTTTATTTATTTATTTATTATTTTTTGTAACTGCAAAGCACAGTTTGTACGTTTGTGGGCAAAATATTTTATTTCATCTAGTAGTTTTCCGAAATACTCAAAAAAAAAATAAATAAAAAAAATAAAAACACAAGCTACTGACTGAAGTGATCTGAGCTGACGCTTCTCTTTTGTCCAATCCAAGCAAACAGCAACTAAAGTTTGCCATTGTTAATGGCTCTGGCTGGTTTCTTGCCTCTGCTTTGCTTTCAAGGCTTGTGTCAAACCCTCTTCCATATAGTTAGTGGAGTGTGGTAGCGACAACACTGGCTTAAAAAAACAACTTCAAGCATAACACTGCGCATTCTTGTGTCCGGTAACATTACACTCAGGTACCATTTAAGGGGGGTAGCTGAGGGAAACATTTGAAGAAACACCTATCAGAGATAATTTTATTTTAATGAGAACCACTGTAGCCTGTTCCCACTGTGGCAGTCACAGCAGCTGTTAAGCAGCGTTGTGCTTTACACCCAGCCAAATGTCTTATATTGAATTCAATCAACTTTGTTTACAAAACACTGTTCTCAGCACAGCAAATGTCAAAGAACTCCCCCCGCCCCAGGGATGGGTGCTAACAGCCTTGAGTGCTAACCCTGTTTCTCATCTCTCTACGGTATGCAATCCTGCCCAGAAACAAAGGAGGAAAACTTATAGCAGAACACCAGAAAGTGTTGGCCTGGAAGCATAACGTATTAGGCTTTCACATTTTAAATAATGCAATTTACATGAAGTTGCCAAACAGGCAGCACACCTGTCAAACCATGTTCTTTTGATATTTATTCATGTGAGCAAATAACTATTTCATGTTTCATGCACCTTTTCACCCTGGAACCTGTGAACAGAGAGAAAAATAAAAGTGCATTGCTTGACCAGTTTGAGTCCAGTTTCACCCCATGCCACTCATGATTTAGTCTGGTGAAAACCAGGCCTTTGTTCTACACTTTGCGTCTGGACTCTCTTCTATTCAGAAACGATTGCTTCCTGGAGGCATGTACCGCGTTGAAGTTTTAAATCTTACCCAATTGCTATCGTATGCGCGTGGCACATGCAATGCGCCAGTTCGATGCTATGAAACTTACTGGAAATTGCCTGTGCTACATAACAACCATCTCCCACTGCGAAGAGAGAATGCTGAGCAAAACGAGATGGCTGTTAATGTCAATTCACTATTTGGAATTGTTAGTTTATTTATTTATTTATTTATTTACTACATTTGTTTTACAAAAGGTACCTGCAATTTCTTACATAGGCTAAACGCACAAGACCAAGGAAAATCACAGGTTTTGATATTGTGTTCAATGTTTTAAAATGCCACGTTTACAGCTGCCATATTTGAGAATTTGTTAAAATGAAAGAGAATTAGATTTTTTAAACATCTGTTTTAAAGCTGAAAAAGGAACGTGTTGCACACACACTAAATTCAGCAAAGATTCAACATGATCTAAAAAGATGTCAGGCGAGGGTTTGGATGACTAAGCCAGTTACTGCAATATAAATATTACACCAACAAACTCAAACTATTTTTAAATGAAGGACCAAAGAATTCTCTGTGAAAGAGGGTTTCATCTCTCTCTAGCCAAAGAAACATATAATCTTCCAAAGCGCATATTTTCAAACTGCTTTCATCTAAAAAGAATCAAATTACACAACAAGAGAAACATCATTAGACAAGCTTTTCAGCGTGTGTTCATCAAGGGACCACTCTCTTCTCATATAAAAGACCCCTGTGGAATTTTGTTGCCAGGGTTAGAGAAGCTTGAGGTAGAAGAGAAATGAAATGGTGCAGCAGATTTCCACAGGCAAACTAAGTGTGTCTTGTAGATATGTGTGTACCCTTCGTCCTGCGAATGTGAAAGAGGGAGTGCAGAGTGGTTGAGATTGGAAGATGTTACAATTGCCCACAGCAAGTAGCTGCATCAACTCTCCCTTCAAAACTTGAAAGGCCTGCTGGTCCTCTCTCATGTCTCTTGTCATCACAGTGGTCCACACTGGCAGGGGGTCCCCTCCACGTCCATGTCATTAGCTGAGCCCCCAGCAAGATGCCTTTCTACTCTTGACTCCCACTTTCCTGTTCTTTATGACCAGCAGTACATAAAACGAAAGAGGGTGATCGAATGTTTTTTTTTTTTTTTCTAACTTTGAAGGTCATAAGCACCATCAATATTTGGTTAAGATAAAAAAAAAACTTGGGGTTTTCATTTAGAAAAAAGTAAAGCTTTCTTTTTTCTTCTTCTTCTTTTTTTTTTCTCGGTCACATAGCATACTGTCATCTGGAATCATTTTCATTTTTCAAGAAATGAGACCAGTGGCTGAAAGCCTCTTCTTAAATCATAAACGTCCTCTGTATGGAGAGCCATTTCAGCCAAAATTAAATACATAAATAGGGAAAATATTTATTTATTTATTTATTTAAATTTAATTCAATTTAATTATTATTTAATTTTGGCTGAAATGGTTCTCCATAGACCTGCAACAGAAAGGTGTTCTGAATATTAAATTGAGAGAAAACATTTAGTGAAAATAAAAGCATCTTTTGTTTTCACCACATAATCTGACAAGTAACAAGCACAGGGAAAACAGAGTTTTCACAAACATTTGTTGGTAGATGTAATATATGACAAATGATAAATGACTTGTACTTTTATGGCAGTTTATTAAGTCCAGAGGACGCCAGATCACTTCACACTATCTTCAGTCATTCACTCATTCATGCACACACACATTCACACACTTATGGCAAGTTACTACCTTATAGCCACAGCTGCCCTGGGGCAGCCTGAGAGAAGTGAGTCCGCCACGCAAACCGATGACCCACAGATTACAGGATGAACTCCTGCTGCTGTCACCACTGTTGCCCCTACAAAACACAGTAATGTAATTATACCTTAGTACTACAGCAGTTAAAAATATAAGCTTTATTTTTCCCACCCAGTTTCAGTATTTTGTTATACATTTTTAGTTCTGAAACATGAGGTGGTTAAAAAAAAGTGAGATAGCATTTATGAAAATGATTCCTTAGCATTAATGACCTGTACTAAAATTACACTTTTAATTAAACGTACACTCAAAATGGAGGTCAGACTAGATTCACCAGAAATATCTAATATGATGAATTGTTGTAAGAGAAAGGCACAGAAGATAAAACTCAGTGTAAAGGAAGGTTAATTTGAACTAAATGACACTGTCTTTGCAGATCATTAACATGTTGTATATACCAGAACACGTGCGGTTAAATCTACACAGTTCACGACTGGCAGTTTTCTCTGTGTCAAGTTTACATTTGTTGACAATTAGTGAGCCAATGTTTCCCACACAAGGTCCAAAATATCACCTCTGTCAGAACCAGGACTAAGTAGTTGTAACTGTGACAGACACTTGGACATTTTCTCACACTCAGATGTCAACAGTGTCCTTCGTGGAAATAGATGCAAACACCTTTTATTCTTTCATCTCTTCTTCTCTCCAGATCTCAAGCCTATTATTTTCTCACTTCGGTCAAAGCTCTTACAAGGCAATCACGGAGAAAGTCAAAGAGGTAAAAATAGTTATATAATGTGGCATCACACAAGGATTTGTCTCAGCTGACTGAGAACAAGATTCCGTTTCTTCATTCAACATTAACATAATCTTCCGTGATCCATCTGACCCAGTGCAGTGCCCTCTCATCTACAGAACAGCTTAGAGAGATGACTGGGTGCTTTGACAGTGCAGATTATTGAGCATGTCAGTTGACATTCTTTTGCTCTAATGTACATTGAAATTCAAATACATATACATATATGCATACATGCACCAGACAAAAGGCACACACAGACGTTTTTTCTCACTGTGTGGCGTTGAATAAGAGCAAACTTCTCTTGTTTTAGGTCAGTTAGAAATTAACAACATTACTTTTGATTTGCTAATTGCCAGAAAACTTAGTGAAAACCTATTTTAGAGATACATTTGGTCAGTGTCTTTTAAACTGTTTAAAAGTCACAATAGTTTGCTGGAGTTCTGGCCCCTTCATCCTGACAGAACTGGCGTAACTCACTCAATCAGTCATACCTTAAAGCTGATGTTAGGGGTTTGTGATGGCCATGCCAAAACATTGACTCTGTTGTCCTTAACCCTCCCGCAGTCTTAAGAGAAGGGGTTATGTAGACCCCACAAGATTTTTACTCTGCGCAGTCTGGCAGGGGCGCACTGACGTTGTGTTTTATGATATTTTCACCACTGTCTGACTGTGACATTTGCAGCACTTCTCATGAGCGTTACACAAAGACAGCGGGAGATTTTAGCCACTTTATAACCACTTCCATTCTATTCTATTGTCACTGAGATTTTTTTTTTTACCACCTTTCCTGGCTGGACAGGCAAAGAAGGATTTGATTCATGTGATGACGCAATGTCCTGCATAAAATCCTTTGAAAGATATAGACTTCTTCCTAAAGCACTGTTTGAAGAAAATATCTTCTAAAACCTAGCAGTAGGTTTGGGAGTTGATATTAATCTTAAAGTGAATAAATGTAGAACCATCTCAAACCAGAACCAGTACTTATCCATGTCCACCTTGTGCCCACTAGTGTTCCTCCACAGTTCCATCCATCCATCCATCCATCCATCCATCCATCCATCCATCCATCCATCCATCCATCCATCCATCCATCCATCCATCCATCCATCC
>NW_006800052.1:215539-286532 GCF_000485575.1 Poecilia formosa | reverse complement strand
CATCCATCCATCCATCCATCCATCCATCCATCCATCCATCCATCCATCCATCCATCCATCCATACACTATCTTACACGCTTGTCCCTAATGGGGTCGTGAGTTGTGCTGGTGCCCATCTCCAGCAGTCCAGTTTCATCCGTTTTTTTTTTTTTTTTTTTTTTTTTTTGGTTTAATAAAAATCCATCAAGCTTCGCATATGTATTTACATACACAAAAGTATATTTCGCATATGTAAATACACAAGTAAAATCTGACAACAATATGAACATTCAGGTGTGACACGGCAATCTTTGCCAAATGCTCTCCTGCTTTGTTCTTTCTGCGACAGTGAAACAAAAATGCCAACATGTTGATAATATTTGACCTCATTTACATATGGTGTACCTTGATAGTAACAGGCACAGACTGCCTTTCTGGCATTTAAATTTCTTAAGTGTACTGGGTGGCACCAGACCTTTGCAAGCTGCTTTGTCTTTCCCACCATATGGCATCTTGACAGTGTTTTCCTCGCTAATTAATCCTTAACACATATGCCAGGTCCAAATCACTGTAATGTCAAGCTACATGCTGTATCCTTGCTGCATCAAAAATAAGCTGCCACACAGTATGCTAGCAAAAGGAAGCATTTCACTTTACTTCAGGTACGACAAATCCTATTTTGTTTTTCCCGTAAAAATCTGATTGTAGATTGAAGAATTTGCCTCAAGAAAAAATGGTGCTAAAATTGTTTTAGATGTCGGCTCTGCACCACATTACACTGCTTTTCCTTTCTTTCTGTTTCTGTCTGAGATACTTTCACTACCTGAAAACTGATTAAAAAAATAATCACATGCTAAAATGAATTGTTGATATAAATAAATGTAAATGTAAAACATGGCTGTCAAAATTAGTTTGCAATGAATCATTTAAAATAAAATACTTTACTAAACATGTTAGGAAGTCCAAAAATTATAGCAAACATTTCTTAAGGGATTTCCAGTGTAATCTCTAAGCTTTTGATAGGTAGAAAGTCTTAACATAAAAGTTTTGGTAACCAATCTTTATTTGTAGAGAAAACACATTTTGTGGATTGAGCAGTAGATCCTCCTGACTACCAGTAGTTCATTTTTGTCCTCTGTAGAGGACATTTCTAAACCTGAATATCTCCCACCCCCTGCATTCTACTGAATTAATTCCTTTTGGTATCTAGAGAGGACATTTAGGGCTTTTCAAAGATACCACATGTGAAGGGGTGGGACTTTTCTACGTACCTTTTTCTAATTCATAAAAATGGCGTTCATCAGTAAAAGCACATTTTATAGGAAGAGACAAAGTAAGTGCATAAAACCTTTTATTACCTTACAAAGAATGTAGGATTTAAAAAAAATGGTGATTGGACAATATTTTTTTCCTGGTAGTCAGGAGGATATGAGTTATGCCCATGGAAAACTTACCAAAACCTTTCTGCCGATATCAAATTGATTATTGTGTTATTGACTTTTGTTTGGCGACATTTATTGGATTAGATTATGCAATTTTACTGCCAAATTCCAGAGGTTTTACCCAACAAAGCCCTTTCTGTCTGGATGAGCGCTGACATCTTTGAGGACGATATTTGGTTGCTACGAATGGAGGTATGGTATTACCACAGGCTGCAGAATTGTATCTTGCTATCTCTCTGCATGAAGATTGCTTTTACTGATAACAAGTCTTGTTTTTCCAATGATGGCTGCGCCAGCTCACAAAGTCGCTTCCACAAAAGGGTGTTCAGAACATGTAGAGAGCATTTTCCATAGGCTTTTATTAATTAGAATGAGTAAAATTCTAATTAGATCGCTTTTCTCTGACTTAATGAATTATATCAAACAGTGTTAGATGATTAACCACTCTGCACTTGTCAATGACAGTATTCCTTAAAGTCTTCTGAGATGGGGTGAATAAGAATGCATGGTTCTTTATGTGACTTCTTTTGCTAGATGACTGTGGTTCTTTTTTGGCATGGACAAAGTGATGTTGTCTCAGTTCTTCACTTTTAGCACCTTACATTTCATTCTCCCCCTCCTTATCTTCCTGTTTGCGTTGGGACAACTCTGCACATTAATTTGGCAAGGAAAAAGAAGAACAAGGAGAAATGCTTCTCATGCCTTAACACCTTGCATCTACTGATTCAGCAATATGAAGCCATATCCCTCATTTCCACTGTCTTTCCCTCCACCTGTAGCTCACACAAGCCAACCAGGTATGTTGAAGAGAAAATTAATCACTTTTACTTTGGCTCAATGAACTTTAGGTCTTTCTTGTGTGCACAGAAAGATTTGGCAAATAAGCTCAAGTAAAAAAAAAAAAAAAGCCTTGTAGGAAAATGTGATCTCCCTGGTTTAAAGTTGTGCTCTAGCCCTTTATTATTGTTGGCCACTGAGCAGATAAATTAAAAAGGCACAGTGTGTACAACGGAAACATCTCACTCCGGAACAACACATTTATCCTTGGTGATTTGAATAGATTAATCCCGATCCCTGACAAAAGCAAAGTCTCATGTGTGATTTTTAGTCATCAAATTAACAAGATTCCATTACTGTCAGTAAACCAGACCAAGAAAAGAAATGCATACATTAGGAAGAAATGACTATGCGTGACCAAGCACACTGCCAGACAAAACTATAGATGTGAGTACGAAAATTAACAATTTAACCAAAAGATCAAGATATTGTTGACCTATTTTTGTAAAACCACTCAGACATTTTTATCTTTTATAAAATGCAAATGGGACAAAAAAGAAATCAATGGTCCCATTCTCTTTTTATTTTGCATTTAATGCTAATGCATTTAATGCATTTCTATCTGCAGTTCTACCTCTTTTAAAGATAAACTATCTGATAATCTCATTTATTGAAAGAGGAAATGACACCTAACTTTAGATTTGCAAAATTGTATCTGAACAAAAACTCAAGCATTGTGGCTAGCATGTCTTGTACAGAAGAGATTAAAGAACAGTTTGTAATCCATAAAGTACAGAACACTGACAAGCAAAATATTTTATTTGCATCACTGATCCAACCAGGAGGGAATGTATATATAAAAATTAAACATACAATGCATTGTTGTTAGTTACACTTTGGCCATATTTCACCAAACAGAAGCATCCAATGATTCACAAAACAAGGCTGAAAAAGACTGAAAAAGTTTGTTTACTTTCTGCTCAGGTTTTATTTGATGATTTTTAAGTCTTGGTAATGACCAGATAATTTAAGTTTTGATTTGTTTCTCATGTAAAAAAATCCTAAAATTAAAATAGTGTCCACTTTCCTTTTGCCACTTCTGTTTAAGTATTCTGTATATTACAAAAGCAGAGCATTCAATATACGTTTTCTGTTACTTTCCGATATCGGTATGCTGAATCTGTAATTTGTCCCCTAACACAGCTTGCAAGGTTGCATCCATGTGGTCAGGTGCGCAGGGCCTTGACCGGTTGATGTTGAGCTTCCTTGCACACTAAGGAGTCTGGCACTCAGGTCAGTTGTAATGGCCGAAGCCAGATGGTACCTATCCACTGGGGACGGAGGACACAGACACGCTGGTCACAGTTTAACTTTGGAGGTTGCATATTCTAGCATTATTTAATACTTGATTACATGCATCATTTATCACAATTATGTCTTGATAAAAGTTTGATGCAAAACATAGCAGGGACATGCTGAATATTCAAACTTTGCCCTCTCCTGTCTAATCAACCTCAAACAGCGGAGCAAGGGGAGCGGGAGCTGAAACAAAGAAAAACAGAAGTTAAGATCAGCAAAAATGACTTTGATGATACAATTGCGTATTAAACTAGCTGATCATATTTCTTACATGTGGAGTATTATTTTCGTATTACATGAAAACAATCTATATTGCGCTTTACTTTTTTCTGCTTAACAGCAAAAAAAAAAACAAAAGGCTTTTGAATATATGTCTGTTTTTTGGGGTTTATGAAGATACATAGACAATTAAAATATGATTAAGATTTTATGTGATGTATAGATTGCATCAGATTGATAAACATTCACACTTGTGGCTGTAAACCTTTAGTTTTTTTAGTCAATGATATTGATAATATTTATATGTTATTTGCAAACTACTTCTTCTATTTTATTCTAGTGAATAAACAGTAGCTTAGTTCAAAAGGAGCACTCTTTGTAAAGGCGATCATAGGCGCTAAATATTGCCAGGCTGCTCATCTTCCCTTTTGAATAATTCAGAAATAAATAAAACAAAACAAAAAAGAAAAATGTATTCTTATGAAAATACATAAAGAATATCAGGGTTTGAGGTTTGGCAAAGTAACAATAGATGGATGTTGTTGCAGATGCATTTACATTTTGATTGGATTATGTAAAACAAAAGTTGAATTCAAAATCCATTTGACTGAAACTCAGCGAAGGCTATCTAGGGACAGAGACATCATTATGAATATTAATTGTTAATAATTATCCACCCCCTCAGGGTAACTAATTTTTCAGGGCAGAAGATTTAGAGAGATAAAAAAAAATGCATGTCGCAAGATGGAAAGAGCGAAGCATAAGAGAGAGAAAAGAACACCAATCTATATCTTTACTGACACTTGCAGATTTTTCTTAACTTCTGCTGAAAACTCTCTGTTGTATACGTTGCTTAAGGACTTGAGGTATTAACATGAAATCCAGATTAGTGTCAGACCATCTGCTTTAAAATATTTGTATCCACACAGAGGATTTCATTTAATACCAAGACTGTCAGGAGAAGTGTCACATTTTGTAAGCACGGCTGTCCATGTTGAAGCCCCAAAGACTGTTCAATTATTTCAAATAATTCTTTATGGCTGATGAAACGTCAGTGAATCTTTGAGTTTCTGTGAAATGATTCCCCAAATGTGAAGCACGGTCTGAGAAAATCGTTTTTTTTTTTTTTTTTTTTTTTTTTACATTCATATTTTTCCACTGCAACTGTTGAAAAACACGATAACGTGTTAAAAAGTATTCTGTTGCTGGAGATTCAGTGATATGGACAAAAAATATATCATGATGTTTTTTTTCTGAATTTAATCATTTAAATATCATGAGATTTATTATTATTATTATTATTATTATTATTATTATTATTATTATTATTGATCAATAATAACACTTTGACATTTTGAACGACAACTAAAAAATCATGCAAATTAAATTCACACTACTGATTTTAATCAGTCTTGCTCAATGGTTTCCACCTTATTGCATGTTATGCCAAATGTGTTATCTGTTTTATTGAATTTTAAAGCTGGTGTGTACAATCATTACTGATATTTTCTGTCTCTCAGTAAATTACAAAAATGGTTTTATTGTCCAGCACAGTATGAGACTGAATAATTTTCCATCATATTTCTTTCATTAAAATGCAAAAGAGAATAATAATAAGAAGAAGAAGAATAAGAATAAGAATAAGAATAATAAGAATAAGAAGAATAAGAATAAGAATAATGCAAAAAGATCAGAATGCAAAAAGGAGTTTTATTAAAAATGCGGGAGAAAACTTCTGGATCAATACAACCTGGTGGGCTGGCCCTTTGAAAATAATCTGACTCTGAAAGCTGCAAAGGCAAAGGAGTTATGAAATGATTGAAGTCTTGTCATTTTTGGGAAGAGAAGTATCAATTTACTGGTAACCATTTAAGAAAAAATAGGAGAAACACTGCTTACTGTCAGTGTTTCAGTTAAGTTTCTGGTCCACATGCAAGACTCTCAGGAGACAGCAGTAAAAGTAATAGATTTATTGTACAAGGAATCTGCAATTGATAATGGTCTTGATTCGGGGGTTGATTCTGCTGCTCGCAAAACAGTAACTGTAGGGAAAAGGGAGATGGTGAGGCTGAGAAGGTAACAGAGATTGTGGAGGTTGAAGTAATGAGCTTATGGCAGGTGGTGAAGGAAGACGCCAGGGAGGAGTGAGCAGAGCCTGGAGCGCTAGGTTTGTGTGGCAGGTGATCGGGGAAGCCGGAGCTGATCTGACAGATGGCGGCAGGAAGAGCGTTGGAGGGCGGACAGGACAGGTTGGTTCGATGGATGTGTAGATGATTGAGGAGCTTGTGGTTTCCGGCCGTGGTTGAAAATACAGAAGGTTGTGGAGCGAGAGATAATTGTGGAGGCATCCAGGAAGTGACGCGGAGGTCAATTTCCAGGAAACAAAGAGGTACCTTCAGGAATGGAGGACAAAATGAGAGTGAGAATAAACAGGAACAACAAGGGAATTTACAGGGGGGTAGAAGTACTGCAGAGGAAAACACTCAGGAGGAGTCGAAGAACCTGCAGCACAAAGCAGGTGTATGGGAGCACCCTGCTCTTACCTGCAGTCCGGGGAAAACCTGCAGCTCCAGCATGGACAGAAAACTACACAAACACAAACAGAATCAAACTCTGAAATTTGCACATGTAAGAAAGGCAACACAGTTACTGTTTTTTACTGAAGTCATTCAGAAAAGCCTGCCTGTTGCATGAGATTGTTTGTACACTTCAGAACTGCATCCTACTACCTATCAGGGTCTTGGAGTAAGAAAAATCCAAACAACTCTCCAGGTTGATAAAGGGAAATGCCAAAGCATTCCCAGGTCCAGTGATGTGCGGTGAGGTTCATGACCGGTGAGGAACTGACTTCCTCAGAGTTGGAAGAACAAATCCAAAATCCAATGCAGAAGCTTGTATTTCAATTTTGACTAACTCATTGAAGCATTTAATTATGCTTTAATCATTTTTGTATAATTTAACAATATGACAACACGAAAAAAAATATTTAACATATGGTCAAATTATTTTTTAAATTATTTGTATTACTTTTATTTTACTGTGTATTTTGGCTGACCTCTCTATTTCCTGATTAAAATTAAAAATAATGTATGACCTTACCTATATTTTCATATGAAGTCCATGCATGTCTCATTCTCCACCAATATCTCTGGCACTGTGATTTAAAAACACGTTCTTGCTTGTCTCTCATTTTCCTCTCACTTTTAACAACCAGGCAGCTTCAATGGGGATGATCACCAAGGAGTAAGTGCATCTTTTTTGTATTTTTCTGACTGCTTCCAGTCTTTTCAAAGTGTAGAAGAAGAGGACCCGTTGTGCCAGTGGGGTCCATCACTGCCCTCTATCAGAGAGGCACGGTACTTTTTGCCTCACCCTTTTGCATTTTCGCTGTGCATTTATGGCCAATCAAAAAGACTACGCGTCATCCACATTCATTTAATATATAGGACAGACTGTGGAACGTCGACGTATGAATGTGTAATTTATCAAATGCATTGACGTGAGGAGAGAAAGCAACAGGCATGCGCCAGCTGCTTGGTTCATTTACACCTCAGGCTTCTTCCATGTAATTGAAAAAGTTGTAATTCAGCCATTTTGACCATAAAGATGTTGCTATTACCAAGAGATATAGCAAAAAAAAACATTTAGAAAGTAAATTGGACAAAAATATTTTCTGTCATCATTATTAGTTTTACTTTCCATTTTTCTTTTTTGGATCGCCCTTGACTGCACATCACTGCCAAAGCCACAGGGAACGTATAATCCTAGTTCTGGGTCTGTGTGAGGTTCCTCCCCAAGTAGGATGTACATAGAAAATTATACTGAATTCATCCCAATCAAATGGCTGAACAATCTTAACTAACTTCTTTTGATTCACTACAAAAGCACTGCAGGTGATGGAGTTGCTAGCTTTCATCCTGAGGCGGAGAAAGGTCATTTTCACAACTTCTTTCTAGGATCCCGTTCTTTTTATCATGATGTATTATTGAGTCTCATAACCATCAGTGATGGTTGGGATGTAGATGGTAACAGTCACTGAGAGCTTCGGGTTTTGCCTAAGCTGTTTCCCCAGCGTGCAGCACATGCTCTAGGATTTTCTTGTTGTTTATAGAATAATAAAGCGCACACAAAACCAACTCCAGTTGGTTTCAGGTCCACTGAGATCATGAGTGTAAATGTTTCTGGCTCTTAAACGTAGTAAAACATTTGCTTTGCTCTGGCTGGGGATGACACATTCAGAGGTTTGGCATGGCAAGAACCAGTAGCTGCTCATTTTAATCTTACAACAGCGCCTGACTGGAGGAAGAAAAGATGGATAATTTTTCATGTTTTCTGTCTCTGAGGCTACTGTGAATTTTAAATGTGTTTTCTTAGTAAAAAAAAAAATATGGAGACATGAATTATAGAAATAAAACTGACGAGGTGTCAATTTTACAGGTCGAAAATTAATGGGCCTTGACCAAAGTTGTAAGTTGCTGCTGGGGGATGCTCACCTTGAAGCAAATTAAGTGTCTGAGCATGAATACTTTAAACTTTAGTGGGTTCTTAATTACTTATAAAATAATACCAACTGTTGGCTTAAAAATTTTATTCTTAGCTTACCTTGGATGCCAGTGGAGACGACACAGCAAAAATATGTTAAATAATAATGTTTGACTGTTAAGCCTTGATGACAAATAAGTGGTTTCACAAATTCTGACACTTTACATTCTTCTTGCGTTGTAGATGATAATTACTAAAGCATATGCCTAAATTCTAACAAGATATTAATTTGCAATACATTATTAACCCCCTTTGTCCATGAAATTAACATACCCCATGGTCAAAAACATACTTGCTGTGATTAGTAATTCTAAACTGACCTTAAAGCAAAATCCAACCTTAGTGTTTTACCTGTACCTTAAGCCCTACTCCTGTCTTATCTGTGTTTAAGGGTGGAAATGAAAGAGTAGGCATCGCAAATTGTTTCCGTACTGCATAAAGACGGGGAAGAGGCATGGAGTTCCGAGAATTTTTCACAGACATATTTCAAAATGATTCAAGTAAGATTACTACTGGTAAATAAAAATAAATATTAATACTTTTCGAAAAATATCTAGCTTGCAGATTTCCCATGACACATGATCAGTCCAAATCTACAAGGTCTCCACAGAAGCAGACCAGACATGTGTGGGAATCTGCCTGACATGGACAGATACACACAAACACTGATGCAATTAACAATAAATACCAGGCAAGAAAGTTTGACAAAAAGCTTCTTGAAGCATTTCTTTCACCTCCCTAGTCCTTTAGCAATAGAAATGTGTGTTCTTTATTCAACTCTGACTGTGGTTTATTAAAAAGAGTAAGGCTACTCTTATAAGCAGAGTGTCTTCTTTCCTTTGGAGCTGTTTCTACCAAGAGCCTGATAAAAGCTTTCCTTTCCCCCCACCTGTTACTCTTCAAACCACAAGTAAACCAACTTTGTGCACTGCTGGGAAATGATGCAACTATGAATTCTTAAGGATAATTTACTAAATGTTTTAGCCTACAAATATTAGGAATTTTATACTATATTCTGAACTTAACCGGGATTCAGTAAAAAGAAGCTGAAATTGGACAAATATCTTCTTTGAACATTAACACCCTGTGTACAGCATTTTTGAAGGCATTTCAGAGATTTTTTTGTTTCCCCTTCATGATTAACTCGAGTGTGTGCGAAGGATTCAGTTTTTGCCTGAACAAAACAGAATCTGCCAAATAAGTCGTGCACTAGCAAGGTTCTGTTTTCTTTATACCCAATGTCATGACTAGGCCTGTAACAATAGAGAAAAAAAAAAGATTTGTTATTTTAGCAATTATATAACAACTTCAGGTATGACAGTGGCAGCTGCAGCAGTTTGCTTTGGTACATTGCAAGCCATCTATGTGGAGCAAGTCTCACTCAGTTTCTTCCCAAAAAGTCCTGTCTTTGCTATAATTTGAGTACAAGGTACTTAAATAAGCTGACCTAAAACTGACTGACAGCAGAGGAAAAAGTGGTTTATTTGAGAGAATAGTTTGAACAAAACAATTGTGCCTCTCCAGTGAATCTGCTCAGTCAGGAGGAGTCATTGTTGGGAGATATATTAATGGGGGCCCAGACAATACTTCTAAAGATCTTCAAGAGGAGGTGAATAATGGGCATGCTGCTTCCAGAAAGAAGCCCTGTGGTGGAGAGTCCAAAGTGAGCCAGTGATTCTAAGATGAATGGGGGAGAGAGGGGAGGCAGGGTTGATAGAAGAAAATGTTGGAGCGTCCAGTCATAGCTTTTGTCCTGCCAAGAGCCGGTGAGACTTGTAGTCTTATGGCTCGCTCGGTCACTTCGCCACAAAGAGATCTCCCAAAATCATTGACCTGTCAGGAAGATAATGTCTCAACTGGCCTTGAATACCGACTTAATGATAAGAAGATGGCACACAGCTGCAATGACTGCAAACTGCGACTGGAGTTCCCCTGACTGGAGAGAATGGGTAAACCACCTGAGAAAACTAGTGAAGCAAGGGAGAGGCAGAAAGGGGAGAAGGACACGTCCAGGACTGACCAAGTGACGATCGAAGCTTATTGAGGTTGTATGTGGACAGTTTGCAGATTTGTGATGCTGTGTTTTCTGATCACATGCCAATTTCAAGGACAGACTTTAGATGACCTTTGACGTGTTGGGGGGGAAAAAGAAAATAGGAAGACAGTAGGGATATTTATCAGAGCACTGCAAAAACTGAAAAAAATATTTTTCAGAAGTTTCATCACAAGCCACATGTACTCTTCAGCTTATAGAATGGTGTTGTGCAACCATTGATAAAAAAAAAACAAACAATAAAAAAATCAGGTCTTCACTTTCAGAAATACTGGAGAAAGTTATTTTACACAATTACACTATATTTTTTTATAGAGAAATTATATTCCTGATGTGTTTCAGTCCGATTTTAAAAAAGCTTCAATCCACAGAATCTGCTGTTATAAGGGATTTTATTTATATCATAATTATGTTGTCCTTGTGGTATTAAACATTAAGACTGCTGATGATACAGAGGATCTTTGCTTTTTAATTTCTTGTCTTAAGCACTAAGCGTAGTAAAATGTGCAACCTTGGAGTGGTTTTGTTCTCACTTGACTGATAGAACCTTTTATGATTTAATGAGTTTGTGTCATTTCTGTGTCTTTTGGCAGTGGCGCTCTGTACTTGGACCTCTTCTTCTTTGTTGTATCTCTCACCCATGGGTTCCATTTTGAGAAAATTTTGTATTTCATTTCATTGTTATGCTGATGACTGTCAGGTCTACATCACCGTTAATAAAAAAAAACAAAAAACAAAAAAAACATGATCCTCACTCATTCTTTGCTACAGTCCCTAAATTAAATCAGAGATTGGATGATGGTACATTTGTGGAGCTTCAATGATAAAAAGTCTAAGGTTACATCGTTCTACATAAGTGGTCCTTGTGAAATCCTTGTGGATCTTGGTCTTTGACTCAAAATCCACCATCACCAATCAAGACCATTTTGTGCAGGTATTTTTTAAAAGATCATCCATGCTTTCATTAGCTCGTGCCTCAATTATTGTAATGTAATTGTAATTTATTTGATTTACTTCACCCATAAACTCATATTCTCTTTTGCGGCCATGTCCCTTCATTTATGGAATGAGTTGTCTCTACATGTTAGTCAGACTCCTTCACATTTTTAAATCCTTTTGAAGACTCATCTTTTTTCAACACAGCATTAGTTTGTTCTTTTGTTTGACTTGCTGTGCTGTCTAAAGCAAAATGTATGTCTGTTTTTTCTTTCACTGGTTTCCCCCCGCCCATTCTTCTCTCATTTTACAGCACTTTGTTCAACCATGTCTGTTGTTTTAAAATGTGCTTTAGAAGCACATTGGACTGGATAAAAGCAGTATGTGAACGGTCCAATTTATTTTTTGCATCTGTTTCCCCCTGCTTTTATATTCTGTGACCAG
Organism: Poecilia formosa; assembly: GCF_000485575.1. NCBI lineage: Eukaryota > Metazoa > Chordata > Actinopteri > Cyprinodontiformes > Poeciliidae > Poecilia > Poecilia formosa. The sequence continues at coordinate 274,780 of NW_006800052.1, read as the reverse complement.
GCTCCATTTTAATAAAAGCTAGATTAACTTTCACATTAAGTAGTAGGAAATTGCATGTGAAGCACAAAAAAACTGCGCCAACTAAAGAATTCATACATGCCATAATGCCATGACAATCCTCATTGTGGAGACTAAGAGGTTCAAGTCTGAAACGAAGCTCTTCAAACATGCATATCCACACAAACCCTGTTTGAAATGGGCCAATTGTAATTTCAGCAAATTCCCCAAAGTCTTTTGACAACCCCCTTTTCAACGCCTTTCAGGGGCTTCGTCTGCTACCAAGAGATTTCAGTCGCCACCACAGGGAATGGGAAGCTTTTCCCAACAGCAAATCATTAGACCGAGCCTCTATCGCGGTGTATGAAGTATTTGAAAGCTGGGGAACTGAACTATTTCTGATCAAAGAGGATCTTACCGAAATCAGTTCTTGATGCTCCCTTGTCTCAGTCCTTCTACCTCTGAGTAATTTGTTTGTTTGTTTTTCTTTGTGTGCTTTTGAGAGCGCATTCTGTGATTAATCCAAAGTGGCATGAGAGCCAGAAGCTCATGGCACTCGGATCATGAATTATTCATGTTTTTCTCAGTTTACTAATTTGAAGCTTGTCTTTCATACAGCCCAGGATGAAAATTTGGTCTGGCCTCCCCGAAGGTTTACCAAACAGCTGGATGAGCTTTGAAGAGGTTAAGGTGAAGACAAATGGCATCTTGAGTGAAGATTTACGTAAATCTGCCTAAATGACAAAAAAATAAAAAATAAAAAATAGGCATTAATATTTATATCAGTAGGAAGTATCACACCAGTAACAGCTGGAGAGAGCGGTGTCACAAGACCCCTGCATTTCATACCTTTTACAGTAAAAAATGTAAAATCCCTTCTGCCTTTCACTGTCTAATCAAACGTTTTAGCCAGAGATTTAGTTGTTAAAATTTAGTGCTTTTTACTACAGTTAGTAATATGTGTCAAAGTACCGGGTTGAGCCAAAATAAGGCAATGAGAAAATTATAGACACACAATAATTAGACCATGTGTTATTTTTTTATTCTTTTTTTTTTGGGAGATCATCTTCCACCCCCACATCTCACCTCCAAAGGATCTTAGCTCTGACCTTGAACTAAGAAAAACAACTTAGAAAAACCTTTTTTTAATTGGATTTTAAATCAATATGTCTAACCTTCTAACTTCATGTAATTATTTCTTTCCGCTTAGTTCTTTCAAGACGACTGTATCATCAAGGTGGGACCTACGTTTGGGCTCAGTGGTTGTGTTCAAGGCCCGATGGTGTTGTTCGTGAAGTTTGGAGAATGAGTTCGTGTAAAAGATTATTCTGTAAGACGGTTCTATAAATAACTAGTTTCTTAAAATCTGAAAATTCTCAGATTAAAGAATTTCCATGAAATCCCTATGTATCCTAAATCCATTCACCTAAAACTGATTAGGATTACTTGTCGCAGCATGACATGCACAGAGATTATCACTGATTAGTTATTCATTGTACTATGTCACAGCTGACATGCACAAAATAGTGCTGATTCAAAATTATAGTCCCCATGCTACATGCTGTTATTACTGATCAATACAGCTTTGCATAATCTCAAACCAGAGATTTACAGCTTTTTCTACAAAAGAAGGTGCCCTTCTATGATCACATCACTTGGCATGATAACCCCTTCCCCAGTGGCTATGCTGCTTGTACTTTGCCTGTTTGTTCATGAATTACAGCTGCCAGCCATCATCTTGATATTCTGTGATAATTTCAGATAAAATTTCATAAAGACCTAAATCGTTCCTCTGCACTGCTGTCCCACTTGCATTAACCTCTGCATAATTAAATCAGAAACTTGTTTGAATTTGTCCTTCCTATTGTCCCTCCACTGAATCCAGTGTCCACGGCTAAGATTCTGTTCATCTGCCCTCATTTAAAGTAATTTCAGATTTTGGCTCATGTAATGGAATTTCCATTCTTACCCGTGTGCACCCTGTCAGATGTCTATTTCCTAGTGAAGGCAGGGTAAATGGGGTCTGCCTTTTATTTATTTATTTATTTTTTAATAAAAACTCTGAACCAGATGAAATATTGCAGGAACTTAGAGTTTAGATTTATAACGAGAGCCTGAGCTGAACCCTACCTGAAATTCGGGTGGCGTCAGGCCAAAATTATTTGTTTGATGGTCGGGTTTGGGTTGGGCCTCTGCGGCGCGTCTAACACAGCACAGAGAAAACCAAATGAGAATGCACGACATAAAGTTGTGTTGATTTACTTATTATATTCTAAATAGTGGAGTTGGCAGCTTACCCTGTTGAGGAAGGAAACAGGGCAGAAGTTTATTAGACTGTAACAAGCGTCACAAAGCGCAGGCAGCCCAGCTCCGCTCTGCTCTGCTCCGCTCTGCTCTTTTCAATCACTGATCCCAGATGATTTGCTCTTGACTCACCGCTTGCAAAGAGAAACAAAGTGAAGCTGAGAGATGAAAGCGGGGGAAGTTACATTGCTAACTCAAATTATGGTCTAAAATCAAAAGCCGTAAAAGGTCAGTTAAAACAATATGCCGTGTTTACCTTCTGGCTCAGGTTTGTAATTACAGATAACTAGTCGGGTCAGATTGGGCTCGGACAAAATGTCTACAGTCTCGGCCCAGGTCGGGTTGGTTCTTTTATCTAAATCTAACAGTGAGAACACTGATGTCAGTTGTTGACAAAAGTAAAATAAGATCAAAGTAAAATAAGAAATTCTGGCCCTTTTTAATAATGGCTATGTGTTTCAATTTAAAAGCAAGATTTGCAAACTACTTCTCTACATTTCTGTTGGTGTTTGTAGAACGACTGCATTACTAATAGTTCCTATGGTAACTGCTTCGAGCCTTGTTATTATTGTGTTTATCCCCTACTCCAAGTTTTACTGTTAAAACGCTCCCATTGTGTAACAATTTTTAACCTTATGAAATGATTTTGTTACTCAATGATATGTCATAATGTGGCATTGATTAAAGGCCTCACGTTGTGAGTAAATACTTGGCTTCTTAAAGATAATGTCTGTTGTCATTTTGGTTTTCTGCAGATCACTTAAACAATTTTACATCCGACAACAGTGCCCTCACTAAGCAGAAAAGCAGTCTTCAGCAATTCAATTGCAGCAATTCAAGAATAGACGAGAAACAAGGAAAATCATATTATCGTTTATCTGTCGGGGCCAGCCATGGGCGGGAACAAGAACTGAACTACACTCAGACAATGAAAGAGACTGATTAGATCTCTGAACCCCAAAATGCACAGCATTAACTCGTTTTCATGACGACTCCCAGGAAGCAGAAGTTTCACAGCTGGATTATCCACGACATTGTAGAGCTACAAAAATCTGGCATGCAGTGGGATTCTTTGTCTTTGCAGCTCTCAACAGACTGCAGCACTCCATCCCAATCCCTTTTTAGTAGGTGATGATGGAAGAAAAATAATTAACGGACTAAGCACAATAAAAATGCCAGTCCGCCTGAAAACAAAACGGACACCTTAAAACATTGTTCACCACTCAGATACATGGACTTCTCTCGGACAAATTATTTTTGATTCTACATATGAGCACAAAGCAAGTACAGTGGTGACCAGATCCCACTACTTGTTAGCAATCTGTGGCGTCGAATATACACAACCTGAGAACAATCAGAACATTCTAATTGCTTGGACCTGAATGAGCTTAATGTTTTATCAGAGTAAAAAGCACGCAGGGCTAAACAGCTTTAACATGTTTCTGCAGAAAGTGGAGTAGAAAGCAAAGAAAGACTGACTGTAATTGTTTAATTTCCAGTGTTCAAGTTGGCATCCCTTATTATAATAAATCAATAACATTTCCATGAATACTAATTGTGGTGTGGAGGCAATAGTTGGTGTGGGCGATAGGTGAGAATCTGATCAGGCCTCTGCCTTTCCTGCCCTACCCCAGAGAGGCCTGGTGGAAACTCTTTAAAGCAGAAGAGCGAAATCAATAGAAGATGTCAGAAAATAATGAACTTATTTGGAGCTTAATGTTCACATGCTGAAGGCTTTATAATGTACAACGATGCACACAGGTACATAAAAAAAAATAGAATAACGTGAAAAGCAAAATATTCTTTGTCGCTTATTTCAGAAAGTGAAAATTATTTGTATATTAATTTCACACAGAGTTAAGTATTTCTAACCTTTTGATGATTATGGCTTTCAGATGATGAAAAATCCAAAATTCAGCATGTCAGAGAATTAGAAAGTCACATAATATAAATAAAACAGGATGTTCTAAACATAAGTTTAAAGCTTCTGAAAATAATGTTCATTTCTATGCGCTCAGTACTTGGTCGGGCCTCTTTTTGCATGAATTACTGTATCCACACGGCGTGGCACAAACCCGACCAGCTTGTAGCACAGCTGAGGCGTAGTAATGGACGCCCAAGTCGCTTTCACATGAATGTGTGGAGCTTCCACCCAGGGCAAAGACAGACATATCATGTTACAACATGAAAACGTTACTGCTTTTGAAGCAAACGCTGATGTTTCTATGATGTTCAGTAAGAAATAAGGCAAATTGTCCTCTCCATGTTTAGAAACATATGAATTGAGTCGCCACCAGAAGATTCTCTGAGTATTCATGTGAGAAGTTGAAAAGATGTGTCTCATAAAATGCCATTTTACTTCTTAAATAATTTGGAGGAAGCGAGATAAATTTTCACTCATATTTTACAATTTGCCTTCTTTGTAGTTCTGTTAATATTACTAGTTATTTATTCTGTATGGTTTTATGAACTCAATATTTGATTTAAACTATTTTATAACATGTTGAGAACCAGATTTTATTATGTGTACGATGCAAAACTCTGAAATTAAAAGTGTGCACTTTCTTTTCCCTGTGGCAGTATGTTGACAAATTTCTGTTTCTGGAAGTAAACTGCTTTTAACTCTATTTTCCTTTCTTTTTTCATAACACTGGTTCATTAAGCAAACTGCTTCGGAGTTATTCTAAAGTGACTAATTACATTCTCTCCAAGCAAATTTTGAAAACTGTATCTTTTCTCAACAACCCAATTATTCTGAGCTTGTTACACATGTAATTGTTTTAGACTTGCCACAGTCTTTGATCAAAGCAAATTGCCAGCTGGAATGTTGCTATTCAGGTGCACACAGTATATTTGGGCTTTTTCCATTTAAGATGAAATTATAAAATCATTACGTTTTATTTGCATTATTTTCTGGAGGGCGAGTACAGTATTGTTTTTTTTTTTTGTTTGTTTGTTTGTTTTTGCAGTCTCTTGTGTGTTTTTCTCTACAGGAGTTAAAACAAGCAAATAGCTCAGGTAATTTATGAGAATAATATGTTATCTTTTTTTTCCCCCCACAAAATATTTGATTATCACTTTTGCTATGTTGAGGAAAATCACTGTTCAGTGACAGACTGAAAATATTCTAAATAAATAAATAGCTAAATAAATCTAGATGTATTAACTGTTACCATACCTCTGGGTTTCTTGTGATTTATGAGAATATATCCCGCTTTCACTCAAAAAAAAAAAAAAAAAAAAAGAAGATGGCAGCCTAAGAAAAGCCAAATAAAAAGTAACTTGATTAGGGGGAAAGGGACTCGGTAAGACGGAAGAAAGTCTAAGCTCTTTAACTGGTGCTCCTTTGCATATAAATGAGAGATTAGACAGAAACTATATCTTAGTGCCTATTAGAATACATATGCCTAATTACAATATATTCATAAAGTCAGAGTGTAATTTCCACAAAGGAGATTACAAACGAAGCACAAGGTCAGAAAAAAGCCCCTTCTGTTCTCTCATATCATTAGGATGATGATGCTGATGCTGCAAAGAACATGACTCACGCTCATTGGTTCTCCTCAGAGATTATGGTTTTTAAGACTGAATGCAGAACCGGTAATAAAAAGCAAGATGAGTAAGTACTCGAGAGTTTTATGCTAATAAAGAAAATGAAAATATGAAACTTAAAAGATAGCTCAAGTTGAACTTTGAAAAAGATTCAATTTCAGGAGTCATAACTGACCATTAAGCTCAGCCGATCTGAAGAATCAGATCAGCTGAGTGTGTAAAGAAAAAAAAAAGATTTAATACTGATTTTCTTATTCTCTGAAGAGATCATGTAAAACATTGAAAACAGAAACAATTATGCAGCTCTCAGATAACTAGTCAACACATTTTGGTTATGAGATGCGATGTCTATCTGAACACTAACCGAGAAAATATGCAGAGTTACGTCTGTATGCTGTCAAATGTAAGTTATATTGGTTCACTGTGTTCTTTAACGAGTTAAAACAGGTTCTTGGTTAACTAAGTTTTATTATTCTGTGGTATCATGTTTGCATAGATTGCAATATCATCATCAAACAATGATGACGCATTTCCTTGTTAATTGAGCTTATTTAAAAACAACAACAACAAAAAACAAAGAATTTAATTTGTAACAAAAACTGTAAGAGAGAAAAATATGCCTTGTTCATTCAGATGCAAATGCATCCTTCCTAAACGACATGCAGTATACTTTTAAGTGCTTGTCTTTTCAACGTGCACCTTTTCATCTCAAATTATGTCTTTTCTAAATAAACTGTCGCAATGGAACAAAAAAATCACTGAAAATTTATTCCCCATCAAGTAAATGTCTGAAAGCTCTAATGTCTGGTAATGCTCAGGCACAGTCTTGTCATTTAAATTTAAATGGGTCTCACTTATCTGTGTCCTGTCTTTCAGGTATTCAAAAGTCCTTGGATTAAATAAAATTAAATCATCGCCAAAGCCAGTCCAATTACACCTAATTCTATTTTAATTCGGCCAAAAGGTGACTTGACAGGAGGCATTTCAAATGCCGGCAGGTTGTAAAAAAAAAAAAAAAAGAAGAAAAAAAAAAGAGTTTCAATTATATGAAAAGGGTAATCTTTCACGGAACTAGTAAGTTTAAAGGAAAAGGAGAAATATGCATATTAAAATATGAATCATTACGACCAAGTGTAGTTAATTCTTAAATATTCTGTAAATACACTGTAATATACATATTTGTATTAAATTAGCCTTATATAATAATCTTTGAATCTTTGGACTGCGAATAGAAGCAAGTGTTTATTAAATTACTTCACGGGGGAAATATTTATATCATTGTAAATATTGAACGTCATATGGTCTTTTACCAATTCATAATAACATATGTCTTTCTAGACTTGGTATAAGAAAAGCATAACAATAGTTCATGGATTATTGCTTTCTTACCATTTGGATATCAGATTATTCTATTGTTTTTACTGTAGTTCTCTGCATATATATTAGAAAAAAGATATAAGCTGCCAAAAAAAAAAATATTTGGGGGTTTATAGCATTGAGCAGTTTTAGCAGAGTTTAGCTTTTTGGCAAGTAATTGTGTTTCTGACTTATGTAAACTGGTCCAGATCTCCTAGTTTACTCCATCTTTTCTGTAGAGGGTAAATATTCTTCTCCTTTTAATATTTTGTTGAGATCTTGATCACTAAAGCTCAGATTTTCTTCTTCCACTATCTGACCTCAACGTCCTCCACCACAAAGTTAAGAAATCTCTTCATCATACCACCGACCTTGTTGGCATTAGAGTTTACAGTTTATTCTCTTTAGGGTATGTCATGAAAAACTAACATCAGCAGCTGAGATTTTCCAAAAAAATAAAAATAAAAATGAGCCGAATTTTGATGAATTTATTTCTTGGTCAAATCAGTTCAACTAGATTCAGTAAAGCCGATGGACATAATTGTCATGCGAGGCATTTGCTGAGGACACAAATGTCAAATAATTTGGCAGCTGCATTATGGGATGTAGAACGAACAAAATTAATAGTGTGAAAACTTGCAGCGGACACACGATGAGAGCAGACAGGAAATGGAGAAACAGCAACAGTGAAACCCTGTGGCGATGGGGGAAAAAAAGCACAGAGCTTAAAATATGCTGAGATAAAATGATGAATAATATGAAAACTAGGTGAGTAACAATCAACAGAGGGAATCAGCTGAGAGAAGGATGAATAATGGGCAACAGAGAAACAGAATGAAAACACACAGAATACATAAATAGCCAAAATCTAAGGACTAATACCAACATCCGTGAGATAAAACCAGAATACACAGAGCAAGAAAAAATAAATAAATAAAAAAAACTAAGAAACTCAGTACAAAGGAAGTAACTATTATAGAGACAGAACAATGATGCCAAAATTATCTCCACACAAACAACTTAGAACCTAAATACACACAGTTTATGAATCATGAATAGGTGTATAGATGATATTGGTAATTCTTAAGCAAAACCTCCATTTCACCATAATGTGTTTGAAATACAATAAATGGAAAATTGCTGAGAGAAAACATCTTTCTGATGTGCTTAGAGGAAGTGGAGATATGCATGACAGTACTTGAGTGATTATTTTGGCTCTGCATGTAATATGTCATGTTTTTCATAAGCCATTTCCCTAAAAACCTTTTTTGCAGTCACACTGACCAACATATTTAATGTATGATTTTGGTGATGGCACTCATTGTTAACTGTACTGTGTTTTCTTTATAACCTTGTAATTTTATTATTATTATTTTAATGTAAAGCACCTTGAACCACCTTGCTGCTGAAATGTGCTATATGAATAAACTTGATGGATTACATGATATTCAATAAATTACAATATGTATTGCCGTTAGGCGTGCACATCAGATTTTTGAAAATAACACCCTCTAAGTAAGCAATACTCTTTCTTCCATCTGTTTGACGTAATATTCTAATCTTAAATGTCATGTTTTAATTAGCTGTAAGCAGAGAATCGTCATCATTAACAGAAATAAAGGCTTGAAAATCAATCTGTCATTAATAAATGGAAATGCCACATAGTTGATTGAGTTATTGAAATAGATGAACGTTTCAATACGTTTCAAAGCTACTGAATGAGTCTGTATATTTTCAAGGGTAAAGTGGAATAACATATGTTGTTTGCCTAAACCCCCCCCCCAAAAGCAAGAGAAATATCAACAAGGTTTTTTTTTTTACACTGCATTGAAGTAGCACTCTGGGAGTGAGGTCTTAGTCATTACAAGGTCCCACAGAGAAGGCAATAACAGGGGAGCAGCAAACTGCTCTACAACCTATTTCAACACACTGTGTTTAAAGACAGTTGCTCTTGACAAGAATCCCTTTCAGATTGCCGTGGTGGACATGGATGGGTCCAATGCCAGCACCTGGGTTTCTCCTGTGTGTACAGATTTACTGCAGACTGCAGAGGTTAATCAACAATCGCGCTCTGCTTTCTGTCTTTCATCTCAGCCCTCTGTTGAGAGCTCAGGCCTCATCTGGAGGGAGTATTGGCAGAGTGTGTGTTCCTCGATTGGCTTGCGGGAGTAATCCATACAGATGTGTCTGTTGTGTCCGTGTGGATCAAATTTTGAGAAGGACCAAGACGGACTGAAGCCATCAGATCGTTCTCTAAATGGCCTTCTGGTCCAGGGAATTGCTGTTTCGCAAGCAGTGTGCTCATTGATCCTCACTAAGGTGTTAACTCTTGATGAAACTATCAGGGCTTTATATCAGTGGCTTTTCCAGGTGTCAAGCTAAATATTTTATTTTCACTTGAGGTAGGCATAAATATAATAATCCTACCAGATATAGTTGTTGCAAAAAAGTTTTCTAAAAAATCTGAATCATAAAGTTATTAATTTTGTCCCCTTTTGGCATCTAGAAAGTGTGATCAAGTAAAAAAAAAACAAAACAAAAAAAAACACATCTGTTACACTTCCTTGAGCATTGTTTCAGATTTACACCAGTGAGGTGTTGCACTGGAATACAAAATGTTCCCCTCAATTTGCCGTTCAGTTTAATAACAGGCCAGCGAGTTCCAGGCATCTCCCTGTGCAATCCTGTTTGCATCATTTCCTGATCTAAAAGTTGAGCATTTAAGGCTTTTACAGAAAACCTCGGCATTCAGCTTTGACCCATTTTTTCACTGTGACCTCTATGAATGTAATAACTCAAATGACTCAGATTTGTGGTACGAGGTCAGAGTTATAGTAGCTGGCCAAGCTACAATTTCTCTTTAATCTGTCATAGTTATTGCGGTAGCTTCAGCATGACAGTTCATGTTCCCTCATCATCCTCTCCACTGACCTTCATGTTTCACTTAGCGGGCCACCTCCTCCTCTGGGTTTATAAATATAATATATTGTCCCGCTGTTTATTTAAATGGATACTCTAAGGTTAGAGTTTTGAACAAGATCCATAAGCCTTGGCTATTTGCAGATATTTCTAAAGGTTGTCCTAACAGAGCTGTAAATCATTCTAAAAAGTGCACACTGTAAAGCATGTAGAGAGTACTATTTCTCTTAAAAATAATTATTTGTCTTATTTTTTTGTACAAGTTGTTTTTTTTATTTCACTTCATTTGAAAAACTTCAGACTCCTATAAAACTTTGTTTCAGGGTGATATCATGTACGTTTAGTTTTCAGAGAAGGGTTAAGTAAAGTTAAACATCTTTGGTTGAACAGCTCCAGGGCTGTTCAACTCTTGCCATTCTGCGAGTACAATCTGTTAAAAAAAAAACTCTGTTCTTTCAAGTCTGCTCTCCTTCTGGTTTTAGATCTTGGCCTCTCAGTGAGGCCTCTTATTTCAGAGCCAAATCTAAATCCCTGCCAGCTCACACCATTAAAGCTCAAAAGCTGTAGGATTGCTCGATTTGGTTGAGGTCCCAGGTGAAGTTACACATTTAACAGATGAACTCGTATATGCTATTGGTTAATACTCATTTTTGCTATTATTATCTGAAAACTTTATTTTTAAAATACGCTGTTTTTTTGTCTACCGAGTTTTGTTGGGAGCTCTTTACTCCCGTCTGATGCACATGCAGTCCCTGTGAGTGATTTCTGCTGAACGTTTGCTCTGTTCCACTCCAGCTTGCCAGTCTGAAAAATATTCACAAAGCAGCAGAAGAAGCAAATGCGATTGGGATTTTTTTTTTTTTTTTCTTGGTTGTGTGGTGTGACACTAATTTACTTCCCCCTCTCACTTCCAAGGCAATTAGCTTTGAAGTTCCTCAGAAACTATTCTTGCACAAGTCGATAGCTAGCATGGCAAGTCAGAATTTAAGCTAGTCCGCTGGGCAACTTCTGATAAAAAAATATGAAGCGAGGTTACAGTGAGAAAGAGAAACCTAAAGGACTAAGAAGAAAAAAAAAAAACAACTGTCTTGGGAGATACCACTTATAATACGGTATTTGATTCAATGTGATGCTCTTTAAGCAAAACACTTTAATATATAGAGGAACGGTCTATGGAGGTGTTTGAACTCCCCAAACATATTTACTCATTTAAGAGCTCTTGGGAGTTAATCTCTCAATCAGTCGATCAATCAAGAATAATCTGCTTCCGAATGATTCAGTGGCCGTTGATTGGTTGTTAATGACTCAGTATTAAATAAATCAAACTTCCTAAATCACTAGAAACTCAAATGGGGTTGCTTCCGTTTTCTGATCACTGTTATTTTCTTAATTGTTTGCATATGAAACTTTTAATAAGTTTTGAACTGCATCATTATTCTGTCATCTATTCTGTCATCTATCCATCTATTATGTCTACACAGCCCAGTTCAGGTTCCAGGTTTGAATTCATGAATTGAAAAACTCATCATTATTTCCATTGTAAATAGCAAATAGTGGCTGATTTATTCAATTATTTGTATTCATTTATTACCAAGGTTAATACTGAAAGCCATTGCTGAAGAAATCCCACCGAGGAATGGAAAAGACAATTTTAAATGACAGTATTACAATATTTTAAAGTATAAAAACTAACTGATTTTCAGTTTACTTTAATGAAAATCATCAAAATTAAAATTAGCTGTATAATATGTTTCACCTAGGGATTTGAGTTACTGAAATAAATTAACCTTTCAATATTATTCTGATTTAATAAAAGCGACTATATATTAAACGCTATTTTGCCAAAAACACTCTTATATTGAGGTGAAGAGATTGAACTTTTTATTGCAAGATGATATCATGAATGTGTCTTATCTTTTTTTGCCTCTCACTGCTACTATTATTAGCAATGTTTGATGGAAATCTGAGGAATTGGTTAGAATAACACAATAATTTCACTTAGTTTAAATATACAGCAAAGTCTATTATGATAAAACACTTTACAGATGGCTAAAGTTTTTATTTTTATGGTAACCTTGTCAGGGAACTTTCCTTGAATCACATCCCTTGGGATTTGTTATAGCTGTCTGCTTACGCCACCGTGACCCTGAAAGTAATATTTTTAAGAAGCTTTTACTTTCTCTAAGGACAGAAAATGCAAAAGAGAACAGTTGCAAGAGAAACTGTTCATCAGGACACGCTCTCTTGGAGGATGCTCCAAACCTGCTTCTGCTTTGTTCATAAGTAAATGCGTCATCCAAAAACAACAAAAAAAAAACAAAAAACGTGTTTAGTGTAAAAACCGATAATGGGAATGATTTTCCGTTTTTGGAGTGAAAGAAAATCACTCTAATTAGGGGCAAACCCGTGCAATATTTAAGCAGTGCTTTGAATTTAAATTAACAAACGTTCACGGTGGGGGGGGTGGTATTTATTCACAAAAAAAAGGACACAGACATCCCGATGTAGCCGTCTTGTACGCAAAAAAAGCATACGCATAATTAAAACATTTATTGCAGTAGCTGTATACCTGTAGAGTAACAAGGATTAACTGTTTCAGTATTGGTGATGTCAAACACCCTCACAACTAATAAACATACTGCGATAAGCAAATCACTCCATCCCACTGAACATCTTTATACTGTGACATTAATGTGAAAGTGCTTTACAAACGGAACTACTCTTTATGCACAACTCAACTCTACCCACCACCCCGTCTCGAAAGGAAAAAAGAAAAAGCAAAGACAAAAATGACAAATTTAATTAAATAAGGTATATCATTTAGCATGCTTTTCCTTTGTGTATTTGCCGTCCATGCTGTGAAAACCAACTCTTTCAGATGGTGAAATGACAAGTTATTTTGGCTGACACACAGTCTGACCATGCCTTTTTTTTTTTTTTTCTTATTCGGTGACTTTATTTTGCCCTTTGTTTCTTTAAATCTGGCAAACACTCAATGCATAAGGCATCTGATTATCAGACCGGATATTTTCGGTAGCCAACATGTTCTTGTCATTTGAATAAGCACAATTCAGTGTTTCATGAAGGCACGGTGATTTAAGTGTTATCTTTACCTGTGTTTTCTTATGTATGGAAAATAATAGTCTGTGGAAATAGTACATATATATACAGTATATATATATATGTATATTTACATATATAGGTCAATAAGTTGCAGGTACTACTGAGAAATTGCCCTCAGTTAAATCACAAATTGAAGAAAATCTATACAGTAAGATCAACCTTAGATAAAACATTTAGCCATTTACAAATATATTGCTATTTAATTGTACTAAACACTTTTAAAATCAGAGCGCTTTTAGAGCTTTTCAGTTTTATAATGCACATGTTGAGCACTGACATCCTTCATAAAGCTTTTTTTTTTTTGTTTGCTTTGTTTTTCTAACAAGAAAAAAAAAACTGATTCGCCTTTGAGATTTTGCAGCACTTGAATAAAATTTATATGGGATATAGGTAACAGTAAAATTATGTGGCAAGATTTTCTTTCAATAAGAATACAGAAAAAACAAACAAACAAAAAACAAACAAACAAACAAAAAAAAAACCCGAAAATGTTTCCGTGTTGGATATGCCACTTTATGCTGGAGATCTCTGCCTGGCTGAATTTCCCCAATTCTAATGAGAAGCCATTATAATGACGAAAGCCAAGAACTGTCCTACCCACTGTGAATATTACAGATACATGATTGTGGTTAATAAGTATTATTTACAAACACAGAGACAGTGACAGAATAAACAAGTGTCCACAAACAAGTGTTATAGGACCAACACTTTTTTGAAATATAATCAAAAAATTTCTTTGATTGTGTTGATTAATATAGTCCCAAACAGCTCAATAACAATCACACCACAAAGATTTGTATATATTTGTTTGACAGTCATTTTTTCCCCCCTCTTTTTCAGTTGTATGCAGGTCCTTCTTCCACATGTCCCCAAAAGAAGTGGAAAGAGAAGGTTTTTCATTGAGAATCGTAGCATTAAAAAGGAAAAAAGAAAAAAAAAAACCTTTGTGTGGAGCTGCAGAAAAATTTTACTGTGAAGAACTAAGCATCAGCACTATTTTTAGGCCTACACAGTACATGTGGCCTTTAGACTGCAGAAGCATTAACTTAAGTTGAAGAAAGGAGACGAAAAATAAACCAATGAAACACAGGGTGAGCCCAGGTGAGACGCCTCACCAGTTTACTCTGTCCAGATTTCTTGCAGCAAAGAAGAGTCAGTTTTATAGCTGCTGGTCCTTTGGACTGTCTGGGCAGGATGCTGACTGGCAAGACTTCAGACTCACCAAAGGAATATCAGCCATGCTGCTGCTGGTGAAGTGTCCCTCCCCACTCCCAAACTGCTTCCTGTCACCAAAATGCTCTGACCGTCCACTTTCGTTTTTCCAGGTTCTGGACAGAGTGTGTCCATTGAGGAGCTTGTCCTTCTGACCCCACTCCCGCTGAGAACTAAAGCTAGACATGGGCGACTTAGGATGCTGGTACGATCCTAACGTGGGAGGCATCCAACAGTTGTCTGAATGTCCAAGGACAAGGCACTCCTGTGTGCACATCTCTGTAGCTTCCACAAGCCCTCGTGGTCCCAGGGGTCCATCTGAAAAACAAAAGGCCAAAATACAGTTTGAATGACACTATGAAGTGCATTAGTATATTTTATTGTACCTAATAAATCATCTTATGCAACAGTATGTTTTATTAAACAAGTTAAAAAGATGGAGAAAATATGAAAGTTGGAAGAAATCACAGCTCACTCTTTGTCTTAAAATGATAAGAACAATAACACACAGTCAATCATGGTGGTGATTGCATGAAAGTCAGAAGTTGCTTTGGTTGGATGAATTTCTATAATTGATAGAACCACAAATTCAGAACCCAAGCAAAGCAACTTGTTTACTGCTGGATGTTGCAAAAACAGCAAAAAAACAAACAAAAAAAAAACAAACAAAGCTTGGAGTTGGGCCTTGTCAATGGCTGGGCTTAAATCAAACAGACACTGTGGTGCAACCGTAAACAGGGAGTTCATCCTGGAAAACTTTCCAGTGAGACTGAATTAAAACAAACTTGCAAAGAAAAAATTTGGAACTCATTACCAGTTATTGTTAAAGAACGTGGCTATTGCACGTTCAGCTGTTCTCAGGTGGCTTTTCAGCTGCGATTAGTAAAATATTCTCAACTGAAGTGTCCTGCTTAAGTGTCAGAGCTTGGCTTGACAAAAGCAAGAGGATGCCAGTAATTTTTGTGCGTAAATGACGAACACTCGGAATTAACACGTGGAATTAATTGCGTGTATTTGCATGGAGACCTGCAAGGAGTAGTGATGCGCTGTTTCCAAGTGGAGACAGTATTCATTCTTAAAACCAGGATGAAGGTTGTTCAGATCTCAGGGGCTGTTGAAGAATGGAGATTGCAAAAAAAAAAAAAAAAAAAAAAAAAAAAAAAAAAAAAAGAGTGGCTGTGATCATGTTCAGGGTGTGCAGAGTGAAAAGCACAGAAACTACTTACTGACCTGCCATTTATGTGACATTTAGCTTTTTTGTATTGGTAGATAAATGGCTACACTGAAAGCATCATAGCATCATGATCTCACTGATGGCATTTCCTCAAACTCACAATTCTTGTAAAAGAATGGAACATGAATAGTTCGTGCATCAGAGTACATATATTTGCATGCAGCATCAGTATTTGGTGTATTAATTGTCAAAACTATGACGTCTGTATTTCACTTTGCTCCTTCAAAGCAGCTCAGGGATTATTATGGACACTCTGTGCTTTCCTGTTTCCCTGGTGAGATAAACATGACCATTTGCATGTAGACAATCAGTGCCCCAGTGGGCAGCTGAGAATAATTTGAATCAGCCACTTTCTCTTGCAATCAAGCACATACCTTCTCATTTAGAAAATTTACAGATACAATTTGATTAAAAGACCACTTGAGGTAGTTATCTGACGTGTTTTACAATATATACATGAACAGCATAACTTTTGGTACCGTCAAGCAGAGCATCGAACATGCATAGAAGTCTAAACACAACAGACTGCTGAATGATAATTAGATTTTTTTTTGTCACCCAAGTGTTTTATTAGGACAATAATAAACTTGCAAAATGGACGGTGTAATTTAAACCGAGATGTAATGTGTCAGTGTCACACTGTTTTAAAAAAGCAATATATTTGAAAGGTTTTAATTTCACCTGATTATCTTCTCCCTTTCGAGAAAATCTACAGTTCCCTTGAAGGTCAGATATGATAAAAAGTTCAGTGTTCGTGGGTCCTACTTCACTTTTATGCAGCTCCTCCACACAAAAGACAACATTTTCCAAACTTGGACCTACTAGTTACAACAGCTAATGTTTTTTTGTTAGTTTGTTTTTATTAGATTTACATTAACACAAAGAAAATAGACATACCAATATTAAGGTTTGTTGGTGAATTCAGTTAATAATGAAACACTTAGATCTGGAATTTTAAAGTAACTGCGTTTCTTTCCGTTGCAAAAATGGATGCATCAGATAGAAATTCGATTTCCCAGTTTGACACCGTGAAATTGGGCCTCTGTCTCTTTAAGAAGCTCCTGCTCTTTGTGACACTCCGCCTTCAGCACATCACAACAGTGTTCCTGCATTATGCCAATTACTACTGTTCCTAGCAGTGTTGGACTGAGATGTAGTTTATAACTCTGTCATATCTTTACCCTTTAATGATTTAGATTTTATTCCACTGCCTAATAGCACCATCACACTGCAGTGAATATTCATAAAATGTAAATACTGTTTTTCTCAAATGACAAAGACTAACAGAATTTATGCATCTCTGATTTGCTGAAAAGCACAATAGATAATACATTTCCCAAAGTTCTTGCAGTGTGTTTGAGCATAAATTTATTCTTGGGGAAAAAAAACCAAAACAATAAAAAACAAAAAACAAGCACTGTTTATTTATTTTTTTTTTAAATCTCTGTCATTAATAGAACTCCAAATACCAACACTGAATTAAAATAATGCTATTTGTTATCATGTGCAAAATAAAACAATAAGTAACAATGTCTTACAGCGGGTCTTCGCGAAAAACATATCACTTCCTTTTGCCAATGTCTAGACAAAATGTTTTACAAATTGTTTAGTGCTGTTTGTCTTTGCATAGCCTGTTGCTAATAGCTCAGAAAGCAAGTTCTTCCCCTAATACTTGCACACACATACACACACACTTGACACGCACAAGCAAATAGCCGGTGGCTGGTGTTTGGTGCAGAGCCCCAGAGTGCTTTAAATAACATTGAGGCACAGGTGTTGAGGAATGCAAGGGATTCAGTTGTGTGTCAGATGGTGCTGACTTTTGCTTACAGCGTTGTGCAAATTATGCAGAGGTCCACAAAGACAGATACCTTAAAGACAGAGAAACCATTAGACTGTCTCGTGATGCAGTGCTATTAGGATATGCTGGAGGCTGTCTAGTCTTAATTCTGCAGGAGCTGTGGAATAAATGTGAGCCATGAGGAATAGCTGCCTAATGATGGACACTTTGACCAAGCGGCATTAACAAACCTTTCCTTTTGTCCTCCTACTCAGCGCCCACAGATCACAGAGGTTACAGAGGAGGAGGAGGAAAGGAAGCTCAATGCTGACCAGAGGATGTTTGCAACTGTAAGGGAGTGTACTTGCTTTACTCTTCTGGCTATTACTAATGAGATAACGTTTGGCTAATTAATTGGATGCACACTATCAACACTGATGTGCCAGCCCCACACCAACAGCCTTCAGAAAGTCAAGAGGGAATGGGAAGAGGGGGTGTGTGAGAGTGATTGAGTGTGGGGGGATTTAGAGTCCATAGGGCTTTTTTATTTATCCATGCTGTTAAGCATGCCCAGATGTTGTTATTTGGGGATAAATACGGCTTTGTTTTAGTCCAGCAAGGAGGCTTAAAAGTACCGTACCAATGTCTCCAGCTGGTGCTCAAAACCCCTCCAGATACGTCTGGCAGATTAACGTCTCATGCCTTAAATCTGCAGTAGGTATTCCTAGTGACCCTTTGATTCTTCTCAATACAACCTAAACACATATGAGGCCAATCCATTACTATGCACACCATGGCATATAATGATACACCCTATTATAACTGTGCCCTGCAAAAAAATCTGGTTCACACCAGCAGCACGGATATCACAAACAGCTTGGAGAAAATGTGTGAGCAGTGTCCAACAAGGCATAGAATTAAACTCTATACAGCTTTGCAAAAAAAAAAAAAAAAAAAAAAAAAAAAAAAAAAAAAAAAAGGAAAAGAAAGAAAGAAAGAAGGAAAAAAGCAGCCTGTGATCTACAGTAAAGGCGATCTGGTGTTAGATAGATATAATAGTGAGCGGAGCAGAACAGAGCAACATGCTGGATGCATTCTCCTGAGAATAGCAGTCTGGCTGATGGATCCTTTCTAGTGCTCCCTTTGAGGCCAGGCAGCAGCTTCTCATGAGAGGACATGAAGGGCAGGAGGGAGTCAAAATAGAAAATGAAGACAAAGCTTGAGTTTCAGAGTGAGGGGTGGTTTAGGAAAATATAAGGATCAGGCAAATTTTAAAAGAAGAACAGCAGAGGAGGAGGTATAGGTAAGAAAAACAGAAAATATTAAGCATGTTGAGAAAGTGTAGTCATTCACTTAATTCCCATGATCACTGATAAATGTTACTGGATTAGACCTCACTAAGTACTATTCTTGGGTCACTTTGTAATTTAAATGTTCAAACAAATGTACTCTCTTGGAAACACACATTTTCAGCATTAAAAGTGAAACACTGTCTATGGCAAAATACCTATTATTATTACTTATGAGTTTATTGGCAATGTTTCTCAAAACTGTGACTTGGATTTCCCAGTCTTTATTATTACAACATGGTAAGTAAATGGGATAAATAGGAGTTCATGTCTTCAAAGCACATGATAAATTACAAAGTAGCACAATTGTTTTATTTCTGTAAACCCCATTTAAATGTTTTAGCATTAATATTGTATATTTGACAAGAGAGAGACATTTTAAATTATTGTAAAGAGCCCCAACCTACTGGCTGAATAGCTGAGTGCAGTTTGAATGCAGTGTGGCGGTTCATCTAATTTATTAACAATCAAGATGATCGTTGATTAAAAATATGAGATAATGCATCCATCCCGTGTCTCGTCTCCTTATTCTTTCAAGGTCACAGGAGAGGTTGGTGCCTATCTCCAGCAGTCATTGGGGAGAGAGGCAGGGTACACCCTGAACAGGGCACCAGTCCGTCACATTGACACACAGAGGAAAAATAAACATGCACATCCACACACATGCATGCATACCTAAGAGCAATCACAGACACGTTTTGGGATTCTGGGAGAAAGCCGCGGTACCTGGAAAAAACCCACGCACCCACGGGGCGAATATGCAGAAAAAGCCTAGGCCAAGATTCAAACCCAGGAACCCATACCTTCTTGCTGCAGGGCAACAGCGTCAACATCTGTGCTATTCAGCCCTCCGACAATACAGCAAACTTTATTCTCGTATGACAACTAATAAGCGTGGTTTCGTCATGCTTTCTGTGCTACCGGTCCAAAACAAACATGTCATGTGCTTCTAAATTTAGCATGTAGGGATACTAAAATCTTCATCAGTGCAGACAGAGCATCCGCATACTTTAGCACAAGATAAAGCAATACTAATTGGGCCACTGCTAATAGATTTGCTTGGCACTTATTAAATTTTATGTATGATTATGCAGGGTGTCAGAGTTGCAGTGTTTATGCTCTAATTTTTAAGGCTGTCAAAAATGCATGACAGGGTGGTGATAAAATTGTGTATGCCAGAGCGTCAAATTCAGAGAAAGTCCGTGTTGGAGCACTATTTACTTAAGGCAGCATAACTTCCAGTGACATATGAAACTTCTCCATTCAAGGTCCTACACTTATTATCACCAAAGGTGCTAGTAAACCAGAGTAGTAAAAGCAAAACAGCTAGGATGCGTGATACCTCTGCTGTATGCTATTTCTCTCACTGTCACCAGATTTATGGTCTACACAACAACATCACAAGGATTTGTAAAATTAACTTTACCTTTCATGCCCTCTCACAGTAATGGTACTTTGGATGATGAAGGCATTCTTCAGTCCAGCACGGCAAAAGAGCTGCTACCTTAATGGTATAAACAATTACAATTCCTTGTTAAAGTACCTCCAGCATGTCAACCTGCTCCTCTGTATTATTTTTGCAATAACTCACTTGGAACCAATAGATGTAAATATATATTTTCAAAGACGTTTTGTTTTTGTCTAGGTTTAGCACAGCAGATCAGACCTGAAGGGATATCTGAATGCCCAAAATTTCTTTTAATATTCAAATGCAGTTCTGCAGCAACATTGTCAAAGTATGGTGCTACTAACAAGGGTCACTGAATGCACCAGTGCACAGTGACATATTACACTTGTACAAAATACAGTGCGCTAGAAAAAAAAAAGTGATTAGGTGGTTTAAACAAGCATAAATTGGTAGAATTTGATAGCTGGAGAACACAAGAGACGAGGTATAATTTATTCCAGGTCGTTTAACTTAATCTGCTCACTTATTTTCTACATTTCAAGGCAATCTCCAACAGTTGGTGAGTGAGAGGTGGGCACATCACAGGGTNTCCTTTCATGCCCTCTCACAGTAATGGTACTTTGGATGATGAAGGCATTCTTCAGTCCAGCACGGCAAAAGAGCTGCTACCTTAATGGTATAAACAATTACAATTCCTTGTTAAAGTACCTCCAGCATGTCAACCTGCTCCTCTGTATTATTTTTGCAATAACTCACTTGGAACCAATAGATGCAAATATATATTTTCAAAGACGTTTTGTTTTTGTCTAGGTTTAGCACAGCAGATCAGACCTGAAGGGATATCTGAATGCCCAAAATTTATTTTAATATTCAAATGCAGTTCTGCAGCAACATTGTCAAAGTATGGTGCTACTAACAAGGGTCACTGAATGCACCAGTGCACAGTGACATATTACACTTGTACAAAATAAAGTGCACTAGAAAAAAAAAGTGATTAGGTGGTTTAAACAAGCATAAATTGGTAGAATTTGATAGCTGGAGAACACAAGAGACGAGGTATAATTTATTCCAGGTCGTTTAACTTAATCTGCTCACTTATTTTCTACATTTCAAGGCAATCTCCAACAGTTGGTGAGTGAGAGGTGGGCACATCACAGGGTATGATAACTGAGTAGAGTAAAAAAAAACAACAAACAAACAAAAAAACATTGTGAAGTTCCACTTTGCTTTTAATATAGAAAACAAGCACTATGGTGAGCAGACTACATGCAGTTCTGCTCCTTTGGTGCATGTGAAGCACTTCTTATCAGTTTTAGAAAAATAGACCAGAGGATGTTTATAGAATACTAAAAATGAAATACTAAAATGAAAAGGGTAGCTTTGATTAAAAAAAACTGTGCAATATTTCCTTCTCACCAGAGCAAAGAGGTTTGAGACAACTAGGAAAAAATAAGTTCTCAAAAACATCTCCCACTGCATCTTTGGTGACATTCTAACATCTTCCCTTTTTGCCTCGGCACAGAGACTTTTGCCAACAATCGTTATCTGTGCAATGCTTTCCAAACAACCACAGCCTACACCAAATAAGATGGAGGAGTGGAAAAATGTTTGTACTGCACTGCAGCAGAAGCTAAACAAGTCACCATGGACTAGTCGCTACACTTCAAAACATTTTTTTTAGTTGTTTTTTTTGCTGTATTATTCTCCTGCAGGATGTCTCCATGTGACATGAGCTGGCAGATATCACAATGTTCACAGCAGCCAAGTTGCAATGTACATTTTTGGATCTAACTGTGTTTTTGGGAACAGTAAAGAATCCACATACGTTTATTGTGCTGTTGCTTTCCTCCAGGTGAAAGCTCGGTTGAACAACACATGTAAAGATGACACTATAGAATGCAAAACAACCGACTCGAAAAGGCACATCATGATACATCACTGTTTTCATAACTACTACATTCAGTTTGATACTGTGGACACCGCACACAACTATTTTTGTCATTGTTGGATTAAAATTTAATTGAACTGTTTTCAATGAACGGCATTGTTACTATTTACCTTTTTTCCACAATGATGAGAGTCATCTGTTAAATTCAACGCATTTTAAACACCACATGCCATGTGGTGTTTAAAACACTAATATATTAGTGTTTTTTAAAATAATGTTTAAACAATTTAAGTTGCTAGCTGACAACTTTTGGCAACTGTTTCTTCCCATAGGCCATGTGGGTATGCATTTTCTTTAATGGTTTAATGCATTTCATGTAATTTATGTCTTTTCTTGTGAAAGAAACAGTGTTGTTCTTCTTCCGTCGTTTTTCTGTAAATAAAGAATGATCTGTAAAGCAAGATACAATGGAAGGGAAGGGGCAAGGCCAAATAAGTTTATTCTTCTGTCTACCTCCTTTTCAAACAAATGGTTATGTAAATATCAATACTGGCATATGAATTAATATAATTGATATTTTTGAAGCAAACAAATCAAAAACACCATGACAAATGATTTTACTGTCTTCTCTTTTCTAATTAGATTTTTAGCAGACTTTATTGACTCTTCCACTTTTCTATAATTATTATAGTCATGATGACAATATGGCAAATATGACAACTGCCTTCACACCAAAAATGGGTAAAATCAAAACCTCTAAATTGTATAAGTTCACTTTTGTAAGAAAATGTGTTAATATTGGATAAGACAAACAACTAAATAATAAGTAAAAGCAGCAACACCATTTGATTTCAGTATCAGTCGACTTGACTGCTGAACAGACTTTAGTATAGCCCTTTCATTTGGTGTTATCGACGTACCTAAAGTAACATGTACAGACAGTGATTGTGTTGATTTCAAGAAACAGTAATATTGCAGCATGACTATATTTATTTCCTTGAATCTACAAAAACAATTTTACCATCTTAATGGAATAATATAAGAAAAGCATCAGTGTTGTTCAATATTTCAGTTCAATTGCTTGCTAGTGCATCATATTACACTAAGTCCTTGTTATTTTATTTGTTATGTGGCGGTCTGTATTATACAAGTATTGATTTTCTTCTCTGGGAGAGATAAGATGTCAAGAAATTGTCACTTATGACTTGCTATTAAATTGCCATGCATGAATTGCAATTTCATTATGTCAGGCAGAATCATGTTGCAGACTGCTGAGAGCCATTTAAAAATAACCACAGTAATGAATGAAATGCAATTAAATTATTTTCGTGATGTAGACTTTTTCTTTTCTTTTATGTTTTGAAATGGGGTTTAAGATACATCAGTTCAGATTGACTTTACGATTACTTTTATATGTTGGATGTGCTGATTAAAAGAAAACAAAAACATAGTAATGCCAATCAGATTAGCATTGTTTTCACTGGAACTAAAAATATATAACTGCCTTTGTGTGATTGTATTTATTTAAAAATAATAAAACACTTACAAAAAAGTATTAAAATGACTCTAATTTATGCAGATTTCTGCAAATCTTTACAGTAAGATACTCATTCCTCTTTGTCCTCTTTAGTTTCTGTAAATAAATGCATAAATAAGTACAAAGTTTTCAAGAAATGTTTAGTTAAAATGTGCTACCTTGTTATTTGCCACATTTCATGAAGTACTTATGCTCTTAAGCATAATTAGGTCTACGTAGACCAATTCTGGACACACATGCATGCAAGCTGAAAATAGAGTGCAGTCTACAAATGCAAGGTGTACCACTGAGAATTTAACAACGGGTTTCTTCTGTCTTTACACTAAATTGCTCATCTGAGCTTACAAGTACTTGATTAATAATGACGAATGACGCTGTCAGTGACTGTATAACAATGCATTAACATGCTATTACTGCTAATGAGTATGGCATCATGAACTGAACAACTTAGACTAAAAATTGTAAATTTAGTTTCTTAAAATATAACAATAAAAAGAAAACATGTTTTAATGCAGAAATGTGGGATTAATATAACGCAAAGGTTGTTATTTTTGAAACGTACTTTTAATCTGATAAAGAAGCCATATCGGAATGCATGTTTTAATTTATTGACTGTGAACATATACACATAGAGATGAAGGAAGCACTGGAGGTACGGCAACGGCTCATTGGCAGAAGAACATGGAAAGAGTAATAAAAAAAGAAATAAAAAAAAAGTGAGCGGAGAAAGCAGCAGACAATGGATGATATCGAGGCACAGATACATTGTACCGTGAGGTGGTGACAGAAAGATGTAACTTTCTGTGTTGATGATTACCTTGAGCCCCAAGGAATCAGATCAGATAATAAAACAGACCCTTGTTATTCCCTTGCGAACTCTGTAATTGCAGTGCTGAAGTGTATCTCCTCTCTGTTAATAATTGTAATTTCAGACCGGGCTCTGCCTACATACATTTATTCATAATTACCTTAGGGAAAGGACAGTGTCATGCTGCCTAATAAAAGTGTGCCGAAATAAATTGAGGAAAGGAATGCTTGAAAAATTACTTTAAGGTCAGACATTTTTCAATTTGGCAAAAAGCACATCAATGGAATATGTTTTGGTATTTAGACTTCTTGAAATCATCTTACTAAATGTACATGAATTATAATACATGCATATTAAGGAGCTGCAGCGCTTGTTTCATTAACAGTTTACTGGTACTTGTTTTTGGTCTCTCACAGCCTAGCATGTGTTGTGCAGTTCACAGTGATATCTTCTGTTAAACATGGAAAGGTGTCAAAATTTACGCACTGCTCAGGAATCAAATTGGCAATGACAAAAAAGTTAGCACCTCCTCTTCAATCGTGAGAGGAATTTGACATGTTAAGTGGTAGATTTATATTTAAAGGTGCTGGATCACTTACAAAAGTATCAGAGTTCATCATAAAGTAGAACAAGTTGAAAACAATTCTCTGTAGATCAAATACAGAAGACGGATATGGGAAAGATGAAATATAACCTAACCTTCCTATGTGTTTACATTTAATGTGAGGTAATGTATACTGCCTCTACATTACATCTATAAATATTTTTTTCAGAAATTTATTATGCATTCAGTGCAAATCTTGGTTTTGAATAAGAGGTGAAATGGAAAAACTGAAAAAAAAAAGACGACAGAAAAACCTGTTAACAGAAACAAAAAATGTGCGTATTTTCATATGCATAATTCTGCTTTGTGAGCTGGTTGGTATACTGGGAGGAAGTTGAGGTCAGGGTCTGGCAGAGACCCCTGTTGGGTGCAGGTGGCAAATAACTTCTGTCAGCCAAGTAATTAAGTGTCCATCACATCTTTGCAGGAGGGCTGTGCAACCCAGAAGCATCTTCCAGTCTCCATCTGTGAGACGAACTGGAGCTTCTATATGCCCCAACATATGACCACCACATCCATAACATGTGAAGAAAATATTTTTAGCTGATGCAGTCAAAATATAAAATTCTTACAAACATGTTTAAAAGACATTTTGGGGGGAGGAGAGGAGAAAATTAAATAAAATAGTACATTTTCATGCTGTTTAATGCCTTTCATGGAAAGGTGTAATATGACGGTAAAGTCAAATATTTATATGTACAAGGTATGTAAACATCTTTTTTGTAGAAAAACAAGCACAATGTAAAAGCAATTTGACTTGCCTTGTTGCTGAAATGTGCTATCCAAATAAGCTTGATTGATTTATTGAAGGAAAAAAAAAATACTGTGTTTAAAACCTGCGTTGCAAAAAAGAACTTAATTGAAACTGGGGTATGACTGTGCTAGCAAAGGACGCTAAGTCAATCAATAAATGAAAACACAAACTGGTCTCAATCCAGTGGGGTAGAAAATACATAAAAGCATCTAAAAAAAAAAAAAAAAAAAAACTGCACTAATTTCCATCTGTGAGAAGGTAAATAGGGGAAAA
Source organism: Poecilia formosa (assembly GCF_000485575.1). NCBI lineage: Eukaryota > Metazoa > Chordata > Actinopteri > Cyprinodontiformes > Poeciliidae > Poecilia > Poecilia formosa. Next base: position 248,682 of record NW_006800052.1, on the reverse strand, counting down.
GAGCTGCTCAACAAGTAAACCAGCTTTCTAAGATAAATAATTCAAATGTTAAGCTATGTATGTAAATGAAAGTGAACAGTTTTTACACATATGTTTTAAAAGTTTGCATAGATCAAAAACATTTTGTACATTTTAGACATCTAATGTGAAGACTTTTTCAGATTTTCTTTTTCAGATTTTCTATTCATTTGTCACCCCCCACCCCTTTCAGTACAGAAAAACATCACAGATGTCTACTTGCACGGTGTTACAGCATTGCTTTGGCAGGTCATGTGTTTTTCTTTTTTTTTTTTTTAATATGCGGTTATGGCATATTAATTTCGCAACATGTGTGAAAGTAATTTGTTGTTTTTGAAGATGGCGGCAATTAATCTCTCAAATGACCTAGCTAGATTAAATCAGAAGAAAGAGAGGATGCTATGAAAATAAATGCCAGTATTAGGGTAGAAATTACATGATGACCTTACTGAACAATGATTTATGGATTCCCCAGTCAAGCAATTACATCAGGTGATACCTTTGAAATTTCAAACCGTGGAAATTAAATTTGCTCCTTTGCAAACTGTGCACTTGTGAAGGACATTTAAAGTGTGGCCTACATTGCAATCAACCTCAGTAGTCACATTTCTCTCGGAAAAATTTACAACATCAACAGGAACTGTGGAAAACATTTAGAAAAAACTAGACCAAATAAGACAAACTATTGCAGAAACATGAAAAAAAAAAAAATAAATAAAAATCATGCATAGGACTGAATTTACAGACTTCAGATTTCTTGGAAAAAAGTACAAATTCAGCTGATACTCCAACATGATACATGCATACTACAGTAAGTAAACGGAAATGAAAAAAAAATAAATAAATGCTTCACACTATGTAAAACTCACTACGTAATAAGCAGTTGTGTTTCAAAGTACATATTTTGTTTTTCCCTGTTTAACTGTGCTAAGCTAAAATGTGCAGCTCAGTCTAAACTTGGACTTTAGTTTGAAAAGTGTAAATCAGTTCCTGTATGAAAGGTTGAGCAATCTCTGTCAAGGCCAACTTTTCCAATCAAGAGGGTCACTCAAGATAAGTAGAATTAAAGGCCGTATCTCACCACCATGAACCTATTTCAGTTACAGTGTGTCAAGAACCACTGGGCCTAGGTATATTAGCTTCACAACCTGCATCGTCTTCCGCATATTTTATACATGAAAAAATCCACAAATATTTGAATTTTCCATAAATAATTTGGGGTTACGGTCCACAAAAACATCAGCAAATAGGTGAATCTGTGAATGCAGAACTGGGAATAAGAAGAGGTCCACTGTATTTACAGCATGCTCCCTAAGTCTGTAAATCTAACAGGAATGAGCTGTGAGTAATTGTTATCCTTTGCTATTTCTTATAATTGGACTGAACTGCACAGGCCTACTTGATAAAATAGCTAGTTAAGAGCAGGGCACTGTACCTTCTACCTTACTATTTGTTTCAAGGGTAAGACAAAGGATTGTTTACCTCTGTTGGGTGGATTGTAGCATGTTTGTCTGCTTAACAGAGTTTTTTTTTATATAAAAAAAAACAAAAAAAAAACTGGGCAAATCTCTTAAAGGAATGTTATGCTTTCCAAAAAACTTTTTTTTTTCAGTTTGCAAAAAAAATCACATGAATCAATCGCAAATCAATTTTCTTCACTTTCTACATATGAATGAGCTGAAATGTACATCAATTGGGAAAATGCAAAAACAATCAATATGTTTGTTTTATGATTTCTGGCTGTCATCGGGGTTCTGTCTTCTGCCGCTACATTTTCAGACTCTTATCTGAGTATGCATTACAAAATATGATGCATGGGGATGAAAGCAAGGCTGCACACCACTCAGGTCTGCTGGAGTAGATGTGCCAGTCTCACCATATGCCACAGGAAACTCCAATTACACAACAAATAAATACAATAAGCTATCCAGACAAAGAGTGACCAAAATATTTTGATGAAATTAGATAGTGGTCTTTACATTTAAATTTTAAAGAAAAACATTTTTCACCATGGATATATTTAGAATTAATCTCTCTATGTAGCTATATATGGCTGGTATTAAGAATGCAAACTACATGAAGATGGAAATATATTAAGATTCAGCTTGTTTGCTGAGCAGCATTTTCTATTTATATGCAAAAATTAAACCAAAGGCCTTGAATCAAACATGTTTAATTGAAGCTACCGTTTCACAGCGCAGCTGGGGTTATAATTATGACTAATTAGCTCCTATATAAAAGTTGTATAAATTGGACGATTTCATATTTCTGTCTAAGATGTAAGAATGACAAGCTACTGTGATCAGTTTAGTGTAGCTTTCATTTTACATGCCCCATACTGGCCTGCGATGTTCTTTGAATTCAGCTTCTGTAGACGTCTCTCCCTGCTTAGCAGAGAAAACAGACTGCTTATACAGTATCGCGTGTAAAACTGTTCAAAACAGGTTTGCTGGCAACGCTTTGGTAACAACAAGGAAGACTTCAGCTGCTGAAATAGCTAGTAAATTTTAAGTGGCACTCTGTCAAGACCAATCCCTCCAGTGGACCCAGTCACCGGACATTTGATGAGTTGCTTTGTCTGTTCCCCTCTCAATGTCAAAAAATCAGCAGGCACTCTGACTCCCTGATGGGGTCAGAGACCTCCGCCGCTGTGAGAGGGTGACCACGTTGATTCGAGGACACACAGTCATCACCCACAGATAAAGGGGCTTACATTTCCTGAGATACAATTGAAACACCATGAGTCAGTGACAAGCACATTAAAAATAAAATAAACGAAATGTACACAAGATTGTAGCGCTTAGCTAGCAGACAAGTGGTGTCATTGCTATGAACGTCTGCGGTTATTTTTATCCAACGTTTGGATCCTGTGACACATTGAATAATGCAAATCTGAATTCACTGACAAAGGAGTGGAAATGAAAGAAAAGACTGTATGGGGCAGAAATGGTGCCAGCGGCCTCATCATTTCATTTCTTTTAGCCCATCTGTAAATGGCATGCATTTTAATCCTTTTAATTATGGTTCCTCACTACAATTACCTCAAATTAAATTACTTTGCAAACCTCAGAAGGATACATGGCGAGCGGAGAAGAAGTGGATCCTTCTGTCAGGGATTTAACCTCAGTTTCTGTGTGACACATTTAGCTGTCTCCCCCACCTTGTAAATCCGATGCTATATTAAACTGAAATATTGAAAATACCCAAAGCCTCACACTGTACCCATTCTGGAACCCAATCAGGCCTCAAACTCATCTAAATCCCCTCTTCCCCAGTCTGACTGCATTCACTGGGCTTCAGAGATTACTGCAAGGAACCCTGCCTGGCAGGCACGCCACACTTAAATAATCTCTGGGTGAAATCCCAGTGTTAATGTGGGGTTTCTGGATCATGGCACCACAGCGTTTTGCGGTGCTCTGTGCCACACTGCTCTGGTCGCAGATGACGGCATGCACCAGCAAGCGAAAGATGCATTGGGAGAGGGGGGAAACCATCGTAATGAAAAGAGGGAGAATAAGAATAGTGATGAAAAGAATAGAAGAGAACGGGAACGGAGTGAAGAATCGCAAAACAACAATGTGGCGTGAGGCGGCAGAGAAGATGAAAAGACAAGGCAGGGGAGGCATCGAGGGTGAGCGAGAAAGGGCTGTGGAGGCGAGATAGTCCCCTGAGTGGGACAGAAGAAGCTTGCCAAGGTCTAAATGACATTACTCTGCATGTTATATACTTCATGGCCTTGGGTGGGTGTCTCATGTGCCAAGAGATGCATAAAATCCTGACTGCTATTCTTACCCTTCTCCGGAGCTGACCCATAAACACACTCATCTCACACTTGAAGTGTGGCATCAAACCAAGGATGCTTAACGCAGAAAATGAAGTAATTACTTGATGTTTCAATTGCAGCGCAATAATTGCTTTAGTCCACAGGATAACCAAGAAAGTGAGAAGATAACATATGCCAGCGAAGGCGACAGCATAATGACAGGATTAGTGTAGGTCTTAAAGACTTCATCTTTCACAGATACACATGGAAAGGAAGGGGGAGGGAAGCTGGGAGACAAGGAAGACAGTGAGGAATTTCTTTGAAGAGATGTTCTCCTTCAAAAGCAAACCACTGGCAAATAACTGTAAATACAAAAACACTTTTTTGTTGTTTTTTTTTTATTTCTAGTCCTGGAACCTGTCAATTATTATAATGTAAAAAAAAAATAATAAAAAAAATAAAAAACTTGACGACAAATCCCTATCAAACTCTTCGTTCTGCATCTGACTGATTCTCAAATATTGCTGCTGTCTCAATCATTGCTCCATCGCCTGTTGTTGACTTTCTGGATTCTCTGTTGTAATAAAATTTCTAATCAGTCAGGAGAGAAGACTATCTCCTCAACTGAAAAATCTCCTTAGAAGAGATTGTGTTTTAAATAAGCTTACAATAACCAAATCCCAAAGTGGAAAAACAGGACATGCGGTAATTCTGTAACACACACGTAGCGCTACATTAATTCAATTAAAATGTGAAAACTATGTCAGTAAAAAATACACTGATTAGTGCTGCCTTAAACCAGGCCGCTTCAAGAAGCTAATTCCATAAAAAAAGGTTTCGGGCTAAAATACAAAAGGCACCAAAAAGGGAAAAATAAAGAAGAAAAAAGTCTTAAGAGATATAAAAACACAACCTCTTTCTGACAAACTATTAACTGTCCAGCATAAGTTCAGTCTTATTTGCTTCTATTTACTGTGGACACCGATTCAACTGAAGATTGCTTTCCATACAGATAAAAAAAAGATTCACATGCAGGGTGTTCTGACCAGCTTGAAGAAGGGTAATTAAGGATAGCATAACATCAACAACATAAGGTTGTGTCAAGGCCTTTGACACTTCTAATTGTATTTATCTAAAGCCTTGACTCCTCGGTCCCAGGAAAATTCATTAGACGGCGTAGCAGCATGAATTTCTAACACCCAAACGTCAAGAGTTTTTGAACACAAGGCTTTGTGTTGTTGCAAGAGGTAGACGGGCTGGCATCGGCTGGTGTGTGTGGGGAGGCAGTTGGACGAGAGGAACAATCTGTACCAGTTAATTAGCACACACAAGGGGGCATCAGGACAGCTCTCTCTAAATCCTCTCCTTCATCTCATGCCCATCCACAACAAGGGCTGCTAGATTAACCTGCCGGTATTATCACCTCAGCCACTAGGGCTGTCGATACATAATAGAGCAGGGAAGTCAAAGCCAGAGACGGAAATTACACATCGAAAGCGGAGTTTATTGGTCTTAAATGACGGCAGGGAAGTGTCATGTCATGTGTTTTAAGGTGCTTCACTTCATCTGGTTGCTAATTTGTCTGTTCCTATTATGGCCCCGAGTCGCTCGACTCAAAGAAAACAGCTCACCTCAAAATTGTTGAATTTTGTTCGTCATTGCTGCTACACTTTTATCGTGTCAACACATGTCTTTATTTGTGTTTTTGTAATAAAGATTGATATAAAAACCTTGAAATATGACCTCCAGCAGGTAGCAGTAACCTGTCAAGATAAATAATGTCTTTACTTACTGAAAGATGTGTTTATTATGAAAAAAATTGCCACCAATGACTTCCAGGAACTGCTCCAAGTGTTAAGGACCTCCAGTGTCCATAATCACATCTATAATGACTAGATTTGTCCACAATATTTGCGTGAATGTAACTTCTTTATAATTGTATCCGGATGGCAAATATATAATTCTGCAGTGATTACTGCACTACCTTCTAATTAGCGGATTTTCTGCATTAGTCCTTTAGGGAAAACATTATCTCAGCTGTTTGGGTATTTCATGACTATGAAACTAGACTGAAATTGATCACATTACCACAAGCACATGAGAGGAAGTGGCATTTAGATGGTTTGTCATATGTGTAATTCCTGGACCACACTGTTCATTATTTGTTTGCCTTGAGTGGCCCAAAAATTTAACCCTGTGCTGTAATGTAAGTGTACGTTCCCAGTGATTCTTTTCCAGGATATTTGTAGCACTCCTCTCTAACTCCTTTGCTCAAAGTACTTTTCTTTAAAAGCATATATCACCATGCTGAGAAATGACTCCACTTTTTTCAATAAAAGATAAAGACCATCTTATTACCTTCCCATTAAGGACATAACATTTTGTTAAATGGACTCCTATTTAAAACACTCCTTTGAGCTCTGAGCCAGATTCGATGAATCTCCGCTGCACTTTAATCAACTCCGGCTCTGCTGGTTCCACAGTGCCTTTTCATGATTAAGACGAATAAAAATTCATAGTATATGATTATTCCAAGTCCCGTTCAAAGCAGAGTAGAAGTCCCCAAAGGGTAATCTTACATATATCTACATCTACAGTGTGAAATATCAACAACATTTCCATTTTTGGGGATGAAGAAATGACACAGGTAAAAGATTAATTAACATGCCGGTTAAATCTCTCACTCTTTCTCTTACACATCTCTCTATCACACACAAACACACGCACACACATGCATTACTGGCCATAATACAAAAGGACAAAAACGACTAAAATTATAGCATGCAAAGCGATTTAGACTGATTTCAGGGCATGTCCATACCCTTTGAATATTTATAAGGTAATATCAGTTTGCCGTCATCCGGATCTCTTTTATTTGAATTACTAAACTAATTTGTAAGATTTTATATGTGAAAAGAAAACACTTCCTGAATTTAGCATTAGGGGTCAAGTGAAAACGCTGACAGTAGATGATATTTAGACCTGAAATCTCTGCCAAAGGCTATCAGCCCTGATCATGAAGACTGTGAATAACAGGGCTTTTGGCAGAAAAGGTTATGAAAGTTGAAGACGTTGTGCAAACAGCAAAAGTGCTTCTCAAATAGCTTCATCAGCTGTTCTCCACCAGATAGCTCTTGTACCCAAGGGAAAGGTCACAGTGGCCCATTTTTCAGAGCCTTAGCTCCGAGTGAGTCATATCAGGGCCCATCATAACCGATCATGTGACACTCCAGGCAGAAACTGGCAGTTGTCAACATTAGTGAGAGCCAGTCCTTAACTCAATTTCAGTTCATGTGCTGCGTCTGCTCTTAGCCTGAATCAACAAACTGCCTTGATGGGGCAGCTTTAGGTGAAATGTTTTAAAAAATGATTTAAATAGGAAAAAGTGTCCTGACAATGTGTTCATGCCACTTAAAACTTTTTTCACGATTTGCCTTATTTTGACTAAACATGTCTGCGTTGAATTGGGATTCTACCTGATAGATAATTGTGAAGTGGACATAATATTATTATTCAATTATTTTATTTTTATATAAATAAATAAATAAATAAATAAATAAATAAAAGTGTGGTGATCATTTTAATTCACCCCCTTTTATTTCAATATCTCTCAATGAAATCCAGGGCAAGCAACTATCAATAAACAATAATTAAGTAATAGGAGTGAATAAATTAGTGAATTATTTAGGGAACTGAAACTCCCATGTGCAAAGAAACAAAAAAACAAACAAACAAAAAAAAAAAAAAAACAACCACCATAAAATAAAATAAAGTAGGGAAACCCCTTACAGTATGAGGCTTGAAACCCTCGAGTGTTTTAGTGACCTCAGGTTCAAGATTTATCTCCCTCCTTTTTGACTAGTATCATGTCAAAAAATCGTACAGTGCCATGTATGTTTCTAGGACGGGCTCTATAGAAGACATACAAAAGGATTTTCCAACATTGCTGCATTTCTTTTCCTGTTAAGGTTGTTGCTCCTGTTTTAGTCTTGCATTTGTAAGGCAAACATCTGTCACATCCACGCTCCAAAGGTTGGGATGCTATCCAATTCACATATGGCTCCCCTGATACGGTAGGTTTACTCATTGTCTCTTCTGTGAGCCCATCTGCTGTGGCTGGCGTTACTTTACTCTTTTCTGTAGACTTTGAAAATCTGTCTACTTCAAAATGTAATCATATACCTAAGTATAACTGATTTAATTGCAATTTAAATTCAGTATAGATTATATATATTTACATATAAAGAAAAAAAAATGGTTTGCTTTCATGTTTTCATGTACAGGTCTTTGACCCTCAAGTCAAATTAAAACCAGCTGCTTTAAGAGACATGGAAATGACTCCCTGTATCGTTGAACAGAAATTGCATTCATGCTTCACAGAGGTAAATGATAGCAGGGATGTGAAAGGGGTAGTGGCTGATGCACTTTTATTCATTACGCGTTATTTGCATTTTACATTGTCGCTACATTACTTCTAAATTAGCTTCAAAATTAAAATATGCAAATCAGTACCCACATCATGTCTGCCACCATCAAAAACAGCAATGGTCATGAGTGCAAGCAGCTCATTCAGCTTTGTGGCACGTTTGAGTGCTGCTTGTTTTACCGTAGAGCAAAGTGCAACTGGTTTGTTATAGTTGTGTTCTGGATATGTAATTCAGCCTTTATGTACTTTGAAGCTTGTAACACAATAACTTGGTGATGAATTAATTCATTTCAAATTGTATGTGAAAGATGTTAATTATTTTCTATGGACCTTAATGGAGTGCTCTTTGGTGAATTTTATTTGGGTATCTATCATTTACAAGCAAAATCCTTCTCACGACACATGAAGATCATGATTATCAGACAACAATGTGGTTTCTCCTGTACTCACGGCCACATTTCACAAACTTTGTGAACTTAGTGTTAAGCTCAACAGTATTACAAAGCTAGAATGAGGGGTGTCAGTCAGAAAATGTCTTGTCAAACCTTTTTATATTCCTTCCTCACCATTAATTAAAAACAACAAAATCTGAATTTCAAATATTCACAGCAACTGCTTAAAAAATGGCTCAAAGTCAATTTTTGTCTCTTACATTGTCCATAGTCAATATATATCATTGACTATCAATATTTATCTTGCTCTTGAAATGTTGCACCCTCTGGGTCACTTTCAGTATTACGCATGAAGAAAAGATGTTCTAGTGTTGGAACAAGACTCAGTTATTATTTTTTTTCACAGCTTCATGGCTCCAGAACAAACTGACAAAATATTAGAAATCAACCAGGATACCAGTAATCATCTCAATCCCTGAACCAGTGTCTCATTAGGAAGATTTTTTTTTTTTCATTTAATTTTCTCAGATTGTTTGCACTAATAAAATCCACAAAGCAATGAATGGCTGTGCAGGTGTAAGAATTGTATAACAGATTTTTTTTTTTTCGAATCCTTCATCTTTATGGACTTTGACCTACAAGACCTACATGTGAACCACTTAAGGGATTTATGACTCTGCTGTAGATGCTCAAGGCCTACATTATGCTTTTACTATTTTGCCACCTATTAACATTTATCAGTTTCTAATAAAAATAACATATGTGGACACCTTTGTGTACTCATTCTTGCAATGAATAAAATAATGACCACAGTGGCCTTGGTGCCCTGAGCCTGACTCCAGCAAGTCTCCCAAAAACTTACATTCCTGTTACTATCAGTTTACACATTTATATTTCCCTTTTCCCATTGTGTTATATTACATGTATTTGGAATAGAGGCGCTGCAAAGACCTGTAAGCTCTGCTTGTTTGTACAGCCCTCAGCGGTAATTAAGTACTATCCAAGCAAACCCTTGTTTCGTATGGGTGTGTGGGTGTGTGGCAGCACATGAGTGACTTTGGAAGTTTTTCTGAGTAAACATTGAGCGATTTACTGTGGTTCAGTAACACATTAGTGTTGTTCATTAATGCGTTTGTGTATTTGACCCATGCATCACTGAAGAATAAGAATTGTGGAATCAGTGCATATTAATACAATGTCTTAGAAATGTTTTAACGTTTTTAAGAATAATTAAAAAAATATTATTTTACCATAGCATGTGCCACTAATGTTTATTGAAAAGGCACAATTATTTACTTGTAAACAGAGGATGCTTAAGGATTTTGTTTTCCAGAATTGCATAATAATCCAGTTTTTGATCACAGACGGTTACTATTTCTATATTTCTGTTGAGCAAAGGTACAAATATGAGTCGCAGGTATCAACCATATCTCATATAAATATGTTTTTGTAAATTTAAAGAGTTCGTCAATAAGGTAACAACAAAAGGTGTAGACAAACATTTCACTTTAATATCGGCACATGTACTTGGTCTTATGTTGAGATAAATGAATGACGTTGCAGGGAGGTGTGCTGATACAATGCCAACTTTCATTTCCTACCCTGACCCCTACAGAACAGTGATCTAAATATTAATAGCAGTGGGATTATTTACAAACAACACTGGCACAATCGTTAAACAGTTAATATGAAATAAATGACATTTTCACAGTGATACATTTTATAAGAATGAACTTGCTCTAGAAGCTGTTTCTGTGGTTTGAAGAGAAGAGTTGAACTGATTAGAAATCTACTAAAACCACAGAGGGAAGGATGTGATGTGTGAATTTTTTATAACTTTCTAAATATTCTGCAATGATAAATGCTGTTGCATTTATCCACATTGGAAAAAAAAAAAAAAAAAAAAAGCAGGACAAAAAGGTTGCAGAATGGATTTACATTCTCTGGCCAATTATCAACTTTTTAGTGCCATAAAAACACTTTTTTTTCCCTTTCTGCATTTATTCTATTCTTTGTCAAACTTAAAACCTTTCAAATGATCAAAAAACTCTTTAAATCATAAAAGAGTAACTTGACTAAAAATAAGATGGAGTTTTTACACAATGATGACATTTTTAATTGGAAAAGTAATTGCCCCTCTTCCTAATAACTGATTGTGCTACCCTTGGTGGCAACAAATGTCAGGAAATGACTGGCAGTCAGTGTTTTACATTACAGTGAAGCTATCTGACCCACACTGGACATTTCTTTTAATGATTTATCACAACATCTCAATCAGATTTTGAGCTATTCAGAGGTGAACCAACTGGAGTGTTTTACATAAGTTTTCAACTACAAAATGTCAGAAAACAAACAGACAAACAAAAAAAAAAAAACTCGCTGTGTGCTTTCACATTGGGTCACTGGAGATCCAAAGCTTCAGCTTGTACATCTTTCTAGACTGATAGGGAAAAATAATAATAATAATAATAAAAAAAGCTCAGAAATGTCCTTACATTTCTTTGCATTGGTAAATTAGCCTACTTCATTTTGTAGAAAAATTATGTTTAAGAAGGGGTAGGGGGGTGTAATTCCACATGCTGGGTGGTAACAAGGCCTGGATGTGGCTGGTAAAATTTAACAAAAAAATAAATAAAAAAATAGGTAATTAAAATTGGTGGATGATTTATTTAAGCATTTAATTACATTTTCACACAGGGGTAGGTTGGTTAATAAAATTATCATTTGAAAGTTTCATTTTGCATTCACTCAGGCTATCTTGGTCTGATCGTACTATTTTATTAAGGGCATCAAAAAAAAAAAGCCAAAATAAAAGATTGAACCTGCAAAGGACAAATACTGTTTCATAACACCACAGACCTTTGTAGTGCTATGAACATTGAAAATGTGTTACTTGCTCAATTATTGCTTTTAGCTCATCTTAAATTTAGAGTTTTAAAATACGACTGGTGTAATTAGGTCAGTAAGTAGGTCTTAGGAAACTGTTACAGTGTAAATGTGCTTAACCTAAAAACGTATTTGTCCTGAACCACAACTGAGTGTGTGTGTGTGTGTGTGTGCGTGTGTACGTATGTGCTTTGTTTGATTTTGATCTAAAATCTTGAAGGTGTAACTATTATGATTTTTAAAAAAGAAAATCTTGATTACTAAGCATAATAAATTGAAAAAAAAAAGAAAAAAAAAAGCTTTTAGTTCACACCTAGACATATTTTATTAAGTCTGCTCACTTACAAGGAAAAATAAAAACAGCTGGATACAATACATCAGGTCAAGGTCATAAACTAGAGAAATAACCTCCGTATATTCATTTTGACCACAGACCGACTCATGGCTGCATTTGGCAGATATGTGCAACTCACTACACTGTGAGCACCAATTATCATTTGTGTGCATGTTAAAAACAAATTCACACATTTGTTCCCAAGCGTGTAATGCAGGCTCGGGGGAATAAACACATCACGATGTGTGATTTCTTTAAATCATGCGATATCCAGGGTAAGTCTGTAATGATCTGACATCTCAAGCGAGAGAAAGGATTCTTTAGTCAAGGTTTGAAGGATCTTGATGATGACTGTTTCTTACTTCATCATAAATTTCTTGCACAATGTCTGTCATCATATCTATTTCTATCACACTCAAAGACATAGTTTTGGTTTTTTTATCCTGTTTTTTTTTTTTTTTTGCCTTTGTTGCTCCTAATGAAAGCGTAAGTATAAGCTTGCCTTTAACTGTAAAAAAGAAATGAGGATGAAAGCAAAAATAATAGAAGGGTCTTGATTTGTGCCCTAAGCAGGGAGTAATAAATGCAGAGATAGATGATTATTCCAGTGTGGACAGCATTTTTAAGAACAAAGGAATTTAAATAATATAGAAAGGATTTGTTAAAGATGCCTTCAATATTTTCTTTAGATAGCACGTACATCTTTACTTTTCAGTCACTTGTAAAACACATGAAATATTAATTTCATCGTTTTGAGCTTGCTAGTGTGAGCACAAACACAGGGCAAACAAATATCCAAACGAATGCGATCAATCCAACTGTTGTCTTCCTGACATACTTCCAAACATCTATATTTAAGGAGGCATGAAATAAAATGCCCCAACATACTCCGAGAGCTACAGCTTCGATCAGCTATTGTATCAAGTACAGACGCAGTCAAACTCTTAGATGTGTGCATTTATCCTTTTAGGTATTACAATGTCAGAACTTCAGAACCACCCAGCCAATAAAACTGCCATTCAAACTTTTATTTCTTTTTTAAACTCGCTAAGTGCCCCCAGACAGCGAAATGAAACTCGGCTTGTGCATCAGGGTCTACAGAGTTGGGACACCGCGCAGACAGACAAGCTTTGTATTGAGGCAGAGCCGATAGGTCTGGCAAGTGTGTCCTGTTTGGCATTTAAAACACCTCTGCTCACTCCTGTGTCGTGGGAGAAGTGACGGACCTGACAGGCTCAGTCTCCTGGGAGCCACTGGGCCTCTTTCCAATCTCCGTGGGTCAGTGCGGGGGTGAGACGCCAGCGAGGAGCTCCTGGCTAGAAAGACTAATTATCATGGCTGCCTCGCATTTAGCTGTACAGTGTTCGGCGTGAGGTGGCGTACACCTCCTGGTCACGCTGTCAGATACCTCACAGGACTAGCTCTAATTGTGGAGATTGTAAAGCTATGGGTGCTTAGGTTTAGGCTGCCAAAGGCTTCGCTGGCGTATCTAAATAAATGGGTGAACAAACAAACGTCAAATGTCCCTTACCCCAGTTTAATGCTGATATTGTTTGTGTCTGTTTTCGTGGATGTTGCCCTTTTAAGTTTGTATGGAAAACTTTGATTGGCAAATCATGGAGCAGGCATGTTACTAAATGCACACACGCTAACAGACACTGTATTGCCTCTGACCATACTCATAATAATTTAATATATGCCTGAAGGCAGAGTTTGAGGCAGTGGACAAATATAAATATTAATTAACACACCAGGGACTGAAGCATCGCGCAAAAAGCTTCTCTGCCTATTGGCTGCTGCTGTATTAAAGGAAACTCTGGTCAGATTTTTAATGTGGTTTAGAATATGCATTAGCACTTCAAACATTAAGTTCTGAAGTTAACATCTTCTCACTGATATTGAAGGCTTAAGCAGCTACACAGTTAAAGTTGCAGTGAGTGCATCATGAAATTCTGCTCAATGAAGTTCCACTGTCTTTTGATAAAGTTTTTTGACATAATAAATACCTTATTAAAGTTAATTTTGACCGTTTCAAAGCTTTTATTAAATAAATAAAGAAAAACATGCATTTTTATTTTAAGAACTTTTACCAATTTACAGTACTCTTCCACACGAGAGTATCATAGGATTCCAGTATTCAAGTACTGAGTGCCAATGATGTATCCCGGGTGACAGGTCTAAGTACTCTTTGGAGCCGCTCACTCCCACATTGCCCGACTTCATCATATATCACAGAAAGAGGGCAAGTGGGCAGGGTGTGACAGCGTGGGGTGAAAAAAAAATGGGCTACGTCCTGACTTTGAACATTTCAGCCTAAATGAAGAATACTGCTCCAAAATATTACACTACTGAACACAATTTTAAAAGTACCTACAGCTGAATTTAGTAGCATTAAAACATCAATATGTAATCTATAAATAGAAAAAAAGAGCATTGATTTCCTGTTTTTTTTTTTTTTTTTTTTTTTTTTACTTCACTCACAGAAATGACCAAGTTTATTTTCCAAATACCTTGAAAGTTTGGTTATCTGTCTCACTTCCTCACTTCTATGCACACACGAATGCAGCAACAACATACACTAAGCTCCGACTTAACCACAGCACTCAGGGGGATCAACTTTCAATCCCATATTACAACACGGCATGTCAGTGGAAAAGCTCAAGCGCAAATTACAGGAGTTTTACTCGTGACTGAACCAGCCCTGGACAGGTGTAAAGGCATACATGTTCGACTCAGCTCCTCACTACGAGAATTACGAAATCGGCCACACACAATACGCTCTCTCATCTCTGGCAAGGAGAGAACTGAGGTGCTAAAGTAGAGGGAAGACAGATGGGTAGGAGTTGTGCCTCCCAGCTGCTTTGCTCTCTACTATCACAGTTTGGCACGAAAATGCATGGATTTTTTTTTCTCCTTGCCATTTCTTTCAAGAATAGCTCATACAACAAAAGTTATGACTACGGGTTGGCACATGGTGTTTGTGGTGTAATTTCTCTGTTTAGCCCCTGAGCACCATAATATCTGTGAAGAAGAAGCAACTAATTTATAGATCTTTGATTCAAAAATAGCACGGATTTTTAAGAGGGCAGGCAGTAGCTTCATTGACAAGAAATCACAAGAGAAAAGAGAACAATAGTTTGGAGTGTGGTGTAGCCAAATTTAAGACTATTGTGCACCCTGTGGTAGCTACTTCCTTGTTGCAGAAGACTATATCTATTCTGAAGCCAGATACTGACATGATTAACGATGGTACCTAGACACCAGTGCTGGCAAATAAGAAGGAGACTACTCACTTGGGTTAGCTTTGGGGAGGCTAATAACTAGCAGTAGAGGATGGTCACCCACAGGATTATCTACTTCCTGTGCTCTTGATAACCACAGATAGGTTTGCATTAGCGTATGGTTTGTTGGTGTTACCCTTGAAAAGTTTAACAATTAGCCAAGGCTAGTCAACCCACAACTCCTACTTTCTTCCTGAAAAGAAAACTTTATAAAGAAAACAATGTTTGTGACATCCATTGCATCGACATGTTCTTTTGACAGAGTCCGCTCTGTCATTTAGTTAGACACTAAGTAGAAACATACTGGATAATACAGAGGTGAATATGGCTCCTGATTGAAACTTCCTATTCAGCAGATGGCTAAAGGGCAATTCCACTTAATTTTTCTCTACCTTGAGCATCTTTAATTAGTTGAACTTTGGTGACCTTGGTGGTGAATAGGAATGTAACATAGTTTATAATGTTAAATAAAAAACATAAATTGATGACGCTAGGCTTGCCTTTTTAGAATACAAATCAGAAAAAAATATATTTTTTCATCACAAGGACAAAGAACACAATTTGTAAATGGTATAGCTGTGACTAAAAGGAAGAGGTTCAAAATCTAATTAAAAAAAGAAATCCTTTTGAAACACAAGATATGTCTTGTTCACATAGTTTATAATGAAAATTAAACAACTCACTACTGTTTCTCCTTCAGAATTTCAGATGGACATGCTGACTTGTTTTTTTAAGTTAAAAGTTTGAGTTTAGCCCCTGGAGTATTGCCCTCTGTCACTTGTAGTGTAAATTCTTTATCGGAGTCACACTGTCTACCATGCAAAATTGCAGCTTGTAATGGCAGATAGATTAAAAGGAATCACTCTCACCTAGTGGCAAATTCCACACCAGTAAGCAACAAATGCCTTGCCAAGCTCTCAGTGACATTTCCAGGGATTAGCTCATAATGTTAAAGCTGAGGCAGGACCCAGTAGGAGGGACAGCAGCTAAGGATAGCAACGCTGTGCAATCCCTCAGACACACACACACACACATACATGCACACAATCTTTATAACAGTCATACTTCATTTAAAAAAAGAATAAAAAAAAATAATATGTATTTTTTCCAACTAAAAGTAGGCTGTTAGAAACAGCCCCTTGCTTTGTTTCAGTTGTGGAGTGAACAGAGAAAAAACAGGGTTATCCAGGTGTAGAGATGAACAGATGTGAATGTCAAAATATTGATTTTTTTTATTCCTCTGAGGAACAATGTCACAGGCAGGGCAATTCTGTGTGCAAACTTTATTTTTATGCCATAAGTGACAAATCCAAACTTTGTTTTGGAGCTTGTCTGTTGGTTATGCTGTGTTTAGCAAGGTCAAGAACTGGGAACTTCCTGCTGCACTTTGAGTTTAATGTTATCTCCTTTAGTCAAAATGTAGCTTGAATTAGCCAGGACTACTCTTTTCTTTTGAACTGTTTTTTGGTCTCTCGGTCTAGTTTCAAAGGCGAGACAAAGAAGGAATTAAGAGGAATATAAAGCAATGACACTGGAGTTTTCAGTGCCAGATCAAGGGTGGGACAAAAAAAAAACAACAACAAAAAACAGCAATGTAACAGCTGCTGATGGTCACGTGGCCTGAGGGGTGATGCGTGGAGAACGGTAAGGTGTGGATGACATGCAGAGAGAGGGACCTATATGACGAATTTTGAGGCTCTCTTCCAAAATGCTGCATCTCAAAGTGTAGGCGTAACAGCCGTGGCATCAGCTGAGTCAAAATACTGTCAATCAACTGTCAGTCTGCTCGGATTGAGGGATGATGACTGACAGCTAAATGCTCGGCTTGGGTACTGCACAGTCTTACTC
This sequence comes from Poecilia formosa, assembly GCF_000485575.1. NCBI lineage: Eukaryota > Metazoa > Chordata > Actinopteri > Cyprinodontiformes > Poeciliidae > Poecilia > Poecilia formosa. The sequence continues at coordinate 231,734 of NW_006800052.1, read as the reverse complement.
TGCACCTCTAATGTTTAGGAGCTCAAAGGAATCCTGTAATTAAAGGCTGTCGTGGCTTGATCCGATGCAAAAGCAAAACTTGGGCTTGACATTTATGGAGCTGCGTGTATAGATGTCTGAGCCCCAGCTTAACTCAGGGGAATTGTATAATACGACTACGTATTATTAAGTTGCAGACCACCGTTTGTATTTGTATGACTGCGTCCCTCAAGCCTCGTCTTTACTCTTTTCACCACCGGATGGCAAGTAATTAAGCCAGTTGTCCTCAAAAGCTTTAATACATTTAAATGAACAGGCCTTCCCTTAAATGACTAACATATACCACCAAACTGTCCACTTTTGGATAATGTTTTGAGAAAGCCCTCCTGGAGGAGCGGATCATAAGCAATCTTTTCTCCTCTGAAACTTGCTTTATTTTGTCAGTGACCTTTTCCCTTCTATCACTTGCAGGATCAGTATGCATTCTCCTCTCAGAGTGATTACTTCTCACCCTGTCAGCTCACCTTGACTTCACCTGTCATCCCTCCATCTATTTTCAACGTGATATTTTCTTTCTCGCCCCTTATTAGTTGTGCCCATCTGAGGTCTCTGTTGAGTACTCAAATCTATGTCTCCTTTCCTTCACTCACCCAGACTGTCTTTCACGTACACGCACGCACACACACCCACTCACACCCACACACATGCAAACACACATATATGCAAACTTACCTTCACATGCCATATACAGGTAAAATGTTGGCAGTTTATAAAAAACAAAAAACAGACTTGAATCTTGCTATTTGTGGTCTACACTCCAATCTCCCTAAAATGATTTTACATTCAGTAGTTAATTATGGCTGCTTTCAGAGGTCATCAACATGACTTACAGAAAAAAAAAAAAAGTAGTGCACTTTAATCTTAGTGATAACAGCAGTATAGCAGAAAAAGCCAAATTAAGTTACTTATAGGAACCCAGCGGTTTCACTTGAAAAGTGGAGTGAAGAAAGAATCCTATTGGTATCTCCAAGCCAATCTAGCCTGTAGATTTCCTAAGATTTAAAAAAAATAAATAATATGCCACAGTGAAGCTAAAACGTTACTGGGAAATAAACTGCACACCTCTATCATTCTAGACTAGGAGTGTGCTAAGGTTTTACAAGGTTATCTGTTCAAAAATTCTGTTTAATATATAAAAGTTATACCTACTTATGCCCTCAGGTTAGTTTCTCTTTTAAACATCAGTGTGTTACGCTGTAAAAGTATATATAGCATGAAAGTCGATCTCTTAGTCATCTGTGTAACCAATTTAAGCACATGGATACATGGTATTATACAGTGTTAAATCACACATCAATCCATACGTACTATTGTACTGCATCAAGATGTAGAGTAGGAAAGTTTGCAGGTAACGCATATAAAACATTTGACCTATAGTTAAAAACGTGCAGTAAAATTGTCTCATTTCTTATCCATCAACATCATCAACACAAACCTTTAAAATAAGACAAGATAACTTAAAAGTGCATTTCTTGCAATCAGTGGATTGTTTTTTCTGGTTCAGATTTTCATTGATTAAAAAAAAAAAAAAAAGCATCCACTGTTATTGATCTAAATGGTAAATGGCTTGTACTTGTGTAGCGTTTTATCAAGCCCATAGGACACCAAACTGCTTTACACTACATTCAGTCATTCATCCAGTCACACACACACATTCACATGCTGATGGTGGCAAGCGGATAGTAACGAGTAGGATAGTAACCTGGGAAGTTTGACAGAAGCAAGGCTGCCATGCATCGGCACCACAATCTATATAATACCTGATATTATTGGCTCTGATAATATTATTACTAACTAACGCTATGCTATTAATAGCAGGTGCCATATACAACCATCATTCTTAAGCTGCTGTCAGAATGCCTTATTTATGGTCATGTTTTGGTGAATTGACAAAAAAGTCTCCATTGAATGTCAAAACATGAGGAAACTTTTTCACATTTTGTAAAATGTGAAAAAGATTTATTTATTGCCTGTTACATTTATAGCATGTGATGTGTTTGGCAAGAAGGGTGCAGTGTGGTGCTCTGTATCCTTTTATTCTAGTGTCATTATTTCACTTTACTTTTTTTTTTTTCTTCTTTCCAGCTTACACTCACCTGACCATCTATGGGTGTAGGTCTGATATTCTCTATTCAATCAATGAGGGCCACCCAAGTCCTCAAATAATAACAGGTTGATTAAATAGTAAAATGCAGAACATTCCTCTGCCACGTCAGCCACTGTAACGATTCAGCAAGTTGAGGTGACTGAACTTTAACAGTTCTGACAAAGCGTCTTAGCAACTTAGGATCAAGTGATGCTGCCACCGAGTTACTGCAATGATCAAAAGACGTCCAAAAGATCTCAGAGGCTGGAGATAACATCGGATTGATAGAAAGGTGATGCTGGAGCAATATTTACCTAAAGATGTCTTACAATCGCATGATGTGGTATTAGAATGTCATTTTACCATGGTACTGATTTATTATTATAAAACATGCTACGATGAATCCCACTTTCAAACTCTGAGTAACAAGCATTTTTCATTCTGCTTAACAAATGCTAATTATTTTCTGAGTACAATGGGTTTTTTTTTTTAAATTGATGATTTCATTATTTTTTGGTGTAAGCATATATTTTCATTTTAAAAGACGTAGAATGAGTGTTTCAACATATGTCTATAAGAAAGGAGTGAAAATTAGGCATCTGCAAAGGATATAGATTTATAAACATGTAAAATATTCCCTCAGCTTTCTCTGTCTTGTTAAAATAATTCTTCTCCTTATTTTTGTCTTTGTTTGTAGATATACAGTTTTACCGAGATCTATAAAAATCCCACTCCCTTGATTGTTTTTTCTGTGCATCTAAAAAGGCAGCTGCTCAAGGATTGTTTTCTCTGGTATGAAATTACTCTCCCTTACCACATGGCTATGGGTTTCCATAACAACCAAGACAGAAATCACAGAAATACCAGAGTAAATAGTATTTGATGAGGGAATATTAGTCCAACATCTCAACCATTTAAAATAATCCAGAACTAAAGTACAAGCAAATGAAGTTAATTGTGCTGCAGTGACAATAACCAACAGTTTACTGTTTGAATGCTGCAAGTTTTAAGCTCAGTACAAGTGTCAAGGTTGCACAATCCATTAAGCAACAACAGCAAACATGTTGCCCTCTATGACTTGAAGTCCTTGTCAACCTGTCACAATTGGAAATGTCAGAACTGTTGACCCTTAATTGTTGATCTGCCTTCAGCTACACAGTGTCCTTTTTAATACTTGAAGTGAGATGTTCCATTCCGCCATGTTGTGTCAAAATTACGTTGAGGGGTTGTGAGTTATTGCGCAGGACACATGGTAGAGTAAACAAATAAGTTAGTGCCAGTCCTTTGTTGGCATGTGTTAGAATGGCTTTAGCTCAAAGGATAAAACCACAATGACACATCAGTTGAATGATTAAGAATATTTTTTCCAACAACAATATTATTTTTAAGTTGATGTGTTGATAGAAAAGTATTTGTAACACAGTAGTCACAAATGTGTGTAACTTGGATCCTGTTTTGGATGGAAACTGAACATTGTAGGTTTATGTCGTCATGCATTTTAAACAACACAGAGCAACTCATCCTTTTTGGAAAAAGAAAAACAACACAGTTAACTCCATTCACAAAGCTGGCAGACATAGAAGTCTACACATTTCACCGACCAGTTTAAACAGGAAGAGAGAGAAAAAAAAAAGAAAAAAAGTTTGATTTACATGTTAAACCTGTATTCTCATGCACCTGGGAAACATAAAAAATTGTAATTCAATCTTTTTATTTACCTGAGGCCTTCCAAACATCTGCTGGTGTTCTCAGTGTCAGACTCTGAATTCCAAATTGGCAAATTTCTGCAATTAACCACAAGGCAACACCTCAGTTCTTGGTCGATTTTTTTTTTCTTTCTGAACTAAACACCATATGCTTCTCTGAGAAATGCCCCCTTCAAACACACCAACAGACACACACACACTGACACATTAACCTGTCTGCCTTTGCACTCTCCCACTCACGCGCATACAGGATAAGATCCCAACTGTGAAAGGATTCATCAATGTGACAGTGCCACGTCAACACGTTTTTCAGTTTGTCAGAAGTCTCTTTCTCAGCACTTGCTCCAAACTTCTCCATGGTTTCCTCTGGTGTATTGCTCTGAGTCCCCGCTCAAAGCACACGTTGGGGGATTAGTCCCTATCACAGCACTCACCACCCCCAGATCAGTTCACCAGGGTTAAGGTGTAGCTTTCTCTGAAGATACTGTTTTCATTGTGAGAAGTCTCATGGTGACATGGTAAAGGAGACCAGTCAGAGGGGATCCTTAATGCTCTGATAACCTATTTAAGTTGCTGCCTCGGTATAAATACTCGCTCTCTTTCCCTCTCTTTTACTCCTTGTCGTTCTTTCCAAGTGTTAAGGCCAGCAGTTTTATGTGAACGTTTGACTCCGCAAAAAATTCCCAACATTGTTTGTCGTTTTAAATGCACTGTGGACTGATTTTATACTAAAAGTGTTAGCTAATCTTAAAAGGACGAGTGATGCATGTATTCCATTTAAATTCAAACTCAATTAAAAATACTTTGTTGATCCCAAAGGGAAATTAAATGTTGTTGTAGTGCATGGTTTACAAATTTCTTCAGAGTGGCTCTGAATGATGATGGCTGTGGGCAGGAAGGCTCTCCTGTAGAAATCAGTACTACAGCAGATCTTAGAAGCCTCTGACTTAAAAATACTTTGCTGTTGTGTGGCAGTCTTTTAATAGGTTTGCTCAGTGTTGTCTGTAATGTTCCTGACTTTCTAAAGAATACATCCTTGCACAATCATCTCCACCGGTTCAAAACCAGAGCCGGCCTTCTTTATCAGCTTGTTGAGATTTTTTCTCGGCCCCTGGCTCTGATGCTGCTACCTCAACAGGGGATGGCAGAATAGATTACGCTCCCCACAATAGACTTACAGAATATATCCCAAATCTTACTGCAAACACTGAAGGATAGAGGATTGCTCAAGAAGTAAAGTCTGCTCTATCCTTTCTGGTAGACAACTTCATTGTTGTGTCTGAAAGTCTAACCTGTTGTCCATGTGAACACTGTATACTCCTCCATTATTTCCATTTCTTCTCCCATGATGGAAATAGTATCTGACTTGTTTCTCTTTCTTCTGATATCTGCAGCCATCTCCTTTGTTTTCTTTATGTTACAGATAAGGTGTTTTCCTTTTGTCCACACCATGACACAAAATGATCTGCCAGCTGTCTGTACTCGCGTCAATCCATCTCTGATACACCTGACCACTGCAAAATAATCTGAGTATTTATGCAGACGACAGCAAAGACAAAGAAGGTGGTTGTGCACAAAATGCTGCATCCAACTATATTCTCAGAAAGTTGAGCGGAAGGAAAAAGTGTGGCAGGAAAAGCCTCACTGCAAAATTCAAACAAGAACTAAATTAATTCAGGTGTTTAGTGGAGCTTCGAAGAGTGAACTGAATATGGAGTCAGAACATTGCATACTTGTATAGATATAAACAGCCACAGAGCTGATTGATTTTAATGTACTTTTTTTTCTTCAAAGAATTCCAGGAAACAAAGGAGTTAAGACATAACACAGAGTTACTGTAATTGGCTCTCTTTTCAAATAGCAGATAAAAAATGTTCATTCCCAGCAGTGAGTGTTCTCACATTTTTCTCCTACCAATTGTGACTAATCATTGGCTGAGGAGATGCTCTTCATTAGCCCACCCGTCTGCTCACCCTGGATGTTGGCACCGGCTGCAACAATAATGACTGAGGCTACTCTCAGACAATGTTTACTAGCTGACAGCAGCACCCAGCGTTCTCGGTATGCTCCAGCAAGCATTTCTATTTAGCTCACTTCTGAAGCTCCTGCCTAATTTCTCTTTGGAGACAGAAATCCTTTAAACCCCATTGTATCCTGGGGCAACATATTTACTGAGGGCTGGCTTTCCAATACCTGAGAGAGATTAACACTGCTCCCTGATTTATGAATCCATGCCACCCACCCACAGGCTTGGTCAGGGGCCCCAGCTACTCTACCCTGCGACTTCCTCTTCACACAGCGGGATTTAGGTATCAGAGAGAACACACAACCACACGTCCGCTTTCTTAAGCACCGCAAAACTGGGCTTAATGAGATTTGGAACTGTGAATATTCATATATCATCGCTCTGAATTTCCCCTTTTTAAACCAACTTGCATTGTTGGAAAGTAAATCTTACTTTTAACTAATCCTTCGCATTAGTACTTTCTTCAAAACGAAGCCTCTGCATTTTATAAATACCATTCTGGTATAACCGATACTGTAAATTAAAAGAGATACTGGTTTTACAGTAGCAGGAGGTAGCTGCTGTCAACAGATCTGTGGCTGCCATTGAATGTTTTTTTGCACACCATCAACTGAAAGTCATCACAGGCTGTCTGCGACTGAGGTGGTTGGATGGCAGCCAGACTGAGTGGTAGTCTGGTGGTAGTCTTGTTTATCCTGGATAGTCGATTGCTGGGCATCTGTACCACAGGAACAACAAAGCTGTTGGCAAATGCTTCAGAAGAGTTGTCTGTTATGTTTATTCAAATGAGAGAGAGATTCTAAATTGCCATAATTTCCACAATAAAGAATTCATTATATGCATAGCGTACGTATTTATTAGAAAATATGTGCATCATTAAAACCAGACAGTTATAGGGCTTATATTATCTTTGCAATATATGACTTATGGTGGCTAGCAAAACCCATATGTTGAGGCCTTATGGCGTCTAAAGAAGCTATATATAGATTGTCTCAACAGCATCACAGCCTGCAGGGTGAAAGATTTCTTTGTGCGAGTCTTGTATTTGATTCGGGACCTTTGTTTTTTTCTGTCTTTTGTTATAATTCTATGATACTGAATAAACATGTTTTGCTCAAGTGTCTTCCAAGTAAAATATTTTCTTTAACTGCAAATTGACAGTAGGATACAGCATGTAATGCGTATAATGACCTTCCTTCTCCTAATTAGCTGTAGAGTAATGCCAGATTGCATTTCATTTGCAGAATTCTACCATTATTCTTTGCTTATGGTAAGTTATTAGTATGAGGCAAACAAGATATTTTGACACATTGTGAGATACATGGAATCACAGAGTTTTCTTAATGGCTAACGGATATTACAGAATAATGAGCGTAGCATTGACACACATATTAAAAAGTAAAGCAAGCCAGAAAGTGTGCAACTATAAGAAGCAAGGTAGCATCAAGTCTGTCTAACTCATGTTTAAGTGTTTAATCTTGAGCAAAAGCCTTACTCTTTTCTCCGCCTCACTGATGCTTAGTGGTGGGTGAACATTTAGTTTTAACTTTATTTGCTACAGGGATCAGGATGACTGCTCTGGGCTTTGTTTTACCAACACATCATGGCAATAGTTTCCGTGTGTGGATTACTTCAACTTCAAATGCCTTTATCTGTGACACTTAAGTGCATTCTTCCACTTCAGCAGCTCATCAAGAGTGCTGCAGTCTTTTTTATTGTTCAACCCAAGTCAAGGTTTATCAACTCTGCCTTATTTTCCAAGAACTGAACACATACAGCATGAAAGCAAAAATCCAAATTGTGCCCAAGAGTAATGCGCACACCACAAGCACATATTATAAGCCCACTCACAAGGCTGTGCTGAAGTCTTTTTGCTCTCTGTTCTACAAAGTGTTTTTTTTTTCTTCTTAATTTCATTTCATCTCACTTGTGCATCAAATGAGTAAAAATAAATTCAGTGTTTAGAAGTGTTTGGTTTTCATATAAAAACAGGCCTACCATTTTCTCAAATAACATCTTAGTATTTAGTATAAACTCAAATAGAATATTTAGTTGCGTTTTGATAAAAAAAAAATCATTTTGTGAAGATGTAAAATAGACAAACGATTAGAAAAGTTCTGTGGGTGAAGAGCCATTTCCAGTTTGTAGGGATGCAGCAATGTTTTACAATGATCCCAAATGCACCTCAATACCGGTTTTGGAAAGCATAAAGCATGCTAATGTTACGCTTTTTATCTGAGCTCACCAAAATCCCAATATCAACCGTATTGATGATTTGGAGACTATATGGCATTACACATCTATGATATATTGCAAGAAACTGCAAAAGCATCGATTCTTGTTCCGCGACTGCGATAAAAAATTAAAAAAGGATTTACTGACTTTGTTAACAGATAGACACACAGACAGCTGGAAAATATTTTTTGTCGTCAATCCTTTGCTAAATTGGTGTTAAGCATGTTTTTTTTTTTTTTTTTGTTTTGTTTCTGACAGTCTCTTTAATTTCATTATTTCCATGCCAGTTGGTTTGCTTTGATATATTAATGACTAAGACCTTAATGAATTAAAATAAGCAACAACAGAAATAAAAAAAAAACTCCACACATCTAATGCTTATAAAAATAGAAATCAGTTACTTTATATTGAGTCTCCACAAATACATCAGCATCAAATGTTAAATTTTACTGCCTTTAGACAACTGTTATAAATAAAATTCAAATTATTCAACTAAATTAAAATTGTCTGAAACAAACAATCAATTGCTTTACTTTCTGTTTTTGCGTAAATTGATTCTGCAAAAGACTTTCTAGTCTTACAGTTGTATTTCGCATTCATCAAATAATTCATCTAAGCCTTTTGTTAAATAACGCCTGTTTAAGATCATCTCACATCTCTATATACTGTATATTTACACACTCCTTTCATGAATTATTTCAGCTTTCCTTCAACTTCCTCAGAATCCTTTGGAGGTTTTGTGGAGTGGTCATTTATTTGTTTTATTATGACTTCATTATGCAGCAACCGCAGAGAATTACTTCACTATGTAATTGCAAAGGGACACCCAATGGTCCTTGAAGACATTCACCATCTGATGACATAGTAACCTCTCCTTTTGTGGTTTATTTCATTAGTTTTATTAGAACAAGCTAATAAAGATAGAGATTTCAATTTCAAGTCAATACTTTGCATTTGTTAGGGTGGAAAATGAAAACCACATTCAAATAAGAACGACAAGTTATCCTTGTCCTCTGAAAACATCTTAGCAAAAAAAAAAAAGATTAATTTCTTTTCACAGAACATGATGAATACAAATTATAGACAATCGGTTTGCATCAAACTCCTTAATATGTGAGGACCAACAACCACAATACAAAAACAAACAAACTTTGAATTCCAAGTAACTGAACTTTAGCTGCACAGCATGGGAAATGCAGTGTTAGGGCTGGTGAGCTGTTATTTCCCTGGAGAGTACCGAGTTTATTTCCTCAACTTCAACAGATTGGCATCTTTGTGACTCCTCATGCAGCACAGTGGGCCACAGTGGGAGGAATGGTGAAACAGAGGGTGCGGAGATGCCAGTCCTGGAATGCAATAAGTTTATCGAGAAAATCGCCCAGTGCATCTCGTATAGTTTACCAACAACTTACTTGGAGCACACATCAGCTCGGATATATGCATTCAAACGGGTATACTTCATAACGGTTATTTTTTTTAATGTATTTATTTATTTTTTTATAATCAACCTGTTTTTTTTTTTCAGCTGTTTAAAACTAATTCTATGTAGAAAATAAAAACAAAAGGAGAATAAATATCCATGCACACACAGATTGCAAAACATAGGAACACATCACAGCCATTCACATATATTAATGCTCAAGAGCAGGAGGACACAGAGTCAAAAACTGAAAGATGTGACTGATATAAATAATGTGTTGAAATAAGAATTTTACCATGAAGTGAAATCTGTTAAAGATCCACAGTGATGTCACTTCACTTTGTTCGCTTCATTAACAGCAGTCTGTCCTACATTTGGGAACTAAAAACTTCCCCTTCATTACGCGTGAAGAGAAAAATGTGAAATTCTTTGTAAAGGGGGTAAAAATCATCTTTTTGATTGGTATAAAATTAAACTAGATAGGTATTGCTGGTTGCAATTGAATTAAGTTTTAAAATCGCACTAGAATCATTTAAAGATTTAAATAGATGCATAAAAGCTTGATCTCACCACAACACACCCCTTTTTAATGACAAGATGTTTTTACAAGTAGAATGCGGTTCTGATACTTGTTAAAAGTACTTTGATTTGGAAAAAAATAGAGCAAATATATGACACAGATATGTGAATAATATAACATGAACCTGAGGTCACACAGTGGGCTGTGTAGTGAGGGCAGCAGAAGATCAGAGGTAAAAGTGGCATTCTGGCTCCCTGCAGTTAAGTTAGCGAGGACAATTACAGCAGCAATAACTTAGGATACCACAAGGGCTTATATCAAGATTTGACAATGAGCGATGAAGGGAACATTAATAATATTGTCAGGACATAGGAGCGGGTGCAGTCATACATGTATAAGCCAGAACAATGGGAAGACAAACGGCCTGCTGACTGAGCTGCTGATGCACACCGTGTAAAAAAAACAGAGAATGTGAAATTGTGAGTCAGTGAAATTTTGGTTATTATATGAGAATGTATGGCTATTTCTAAGTGTTAAGCAGAAAAAAATATATATATTTTTTTTTTCTGTTTTGCCTTTTGTTTTGATGAGGCACATTCTAATATTCATTGGTCATTTATATTTTGTGATGTATGCTAATGTAAACAAACTGCATGCCGGTGGCTGTCGCGTCATGGTTTCATACAAATCTAATAGATTGGAATACCTGATTACTTGCATCCTGCAACAATATGCTAAACATAAAACATTATATGTTTTCACTTAGCACAATAATAAAAAAAAAAGTAATCCTACTTTCAGTAGTCTACCTTTATTAGCCTTCCAGCTGTTACTGGCCATTTTGTACAGCTTTCACTCACATGAATGCTGTTCAATCCCTATACCTTTTGCAGTGTGGCATCAGTTTTGATCCATGGGAACAGGATGAGAATAATTGCTGTCCAAGGTTTGCTACCGGGGAAATAAAACTGAATGTAAGCCATCTACTAGGCAGCGCAGCCATAAGCCAGTTGGAGTGTGTAGCACCTAAAAACTACAGCACTAGTTTTCCCTGATAATTTCACTCCAGGGCAACTGAACCCTTCATTTCTCTCTACTCAATGTTTGTTTTGAGGTTAACAGGATGGATTCTTTACACCTGCAAGTGTGCTCAAACATAAATGTCTTTGTAACATTGATTTATAGCCCATCTACAAATCAGATTCCTATTAGGTAAAACAGGAGTCAGTGATGGAAGCAAAGGGGTCCTGCTTTGTCATTACATGTGAAAGATACTGCTGGGTAAAATGTATTACTAAAAGTGACAATTTTGAATATGCACAATAACCAGGCCAAATCCACTTCTTAAAGCAAATTTGAATTGTAGTTGAAAGATATAGTCTCTTTACTGGTCAATATATTCAATATATTAATTACAAATCCATATCTGTTTCTGTCATCATTGCTGTGATGGAGTTTATCTAACTTCCAGGGATTGTGTGCATTAGTGTTGAAAGTTTAAAACTGAACCAGCTGTAGGGACTTTATTATTATACACTCTTCATGGATTACTTTCACAGTGTCATTTGTTGATTTTGTTCTGATAAAACGTTGTTACTATATGATGTGGTTTAGGTAGAACAATATGTACCAAGTTCCTTGAAATTTATTATTTCCACTTTATTAAAAAAAAAAAAAAGAAATACATAAACTGCATATCAATGTGTGTCTTTGGTTTGTACTTAAAACGTAAGAATATCAAATTTATGCCGATGAACACAACGTCTTTTTCGGTCAGTTACTTTTTTTGTAACCTTATTTTCACACCATCTCCGTTATATCACTGACAATAATCTTTCTGTGTTCACAAAACTAAACGCATGATAACAAAAAAAAATTAAAATCAGCATCTTGACTGCCGTGTCTCTTTTTACAATCCATCTGTCTGCCATGTAATTCGCTCTCCTGTTCAACAAATGTTTCTATTTCTTTGTTTCTTTGCGTGTTTTTAGTTTGGTTAGGATTTCTAGATTTCCTCAAGACAAAAAAAGAGAGATAATCACTTACAGGAGCTGAGAGAGTCAGTGAACCCTAACTCTCTCAGCTCCTACATTGTAAGCGTGGGTAATTCACATGAAAGCTGCAACCTACGTACGTCTCATTGCTTTCCTGTATAACATAATATAATTAGAAAGTTTTGTGTTTTTTTTTCCACTGAAAGAAGGCTAAGCACTGGAGGTTATTCAATTAGTTATATCCACTTTGTCAGTGTATAGTCTGATCTATCAACAATATAGCTTGTAAATTACAGACAATATGCCTATACCAACTCTTGCTTTATGAACAAGAGAGATGCTTTCAGATAATCAAGAATGTTTACATGTCCGAAAGATCAATGTTGATTTCTATATATAACTAAACTTGTTACAAATACATTTATCTAAAGCCGGCTTTAACATAATCATCTTAAAACTAATCACTTTTTTCTAACGTGCTGAACAGACTCATGGCCTTAAGTTCCATAATAATTTTATAATTCAAGTCATTTTGTTATTTTCATTCTTACTTGAATTCTTTTTTGTCAAAAAGCAGTACTGTTACCTTAAAGCCAAAAAAAAAAAAAAAAAAAAAAAAAAAAAAAAGACCACCCATCATCTAAAATCATTTACTATGTTGGAATATTTTCAGTACTGTGGGAACATACTTCTTTTTTTTTTACTTTTCTCATAAATGTCAAATATGCTTCATATATCATTTCCTTTTGACAACAGATTAAGTTAAATTATACCTTTAGCACAAGAGAGAATCTATGGCTTATTAAGTCTGACAGTAAACTGAAAACTAGTTAACCTGGGACAACTGAGTTCATATATTTCAGAGTACCACAGCAGGTAACACATCCCTCATTGACAAGACATAAAATCATTATCCTGCCAAGAAGCAGGTCAGTGATCAAAGACCACTGCTGTCACTGCTAAGAGTTTGCCGACAGGCAAACAACAGTAACAAACAAAATCCCTTTCACTAAGGACAGAGATGATGGTAACCTGAAATAAATACACCCATTGTCCATGATGAAGCCTCTTACTTGCACAACATGTTGAGGATTTATTCTGTTCTTCTTCATGTTTGCCTAAATTAAGTGGTCTACAGATGACAGTAGATCAAGCACTGTTTTAATGTGCTACACATTTATGCAAGAAGAACCTGTTACCACTCCTTTCACACTTCTCTCCATCTCTACTAATCACAAACAATTGTTATTTTGCACATTTGTTAATTCTTGGTGTGGTCAGAGATCTCTTTCAGATTATGGGCCAGGACAGTTCTTTCTATGCTGAATACACTGCCTATCTTGACTGTTGTGGGCTAGAATCCTTTTTAAATCATCATGAGCTAAATTTTACTTTATTTTTTTTTTTTATCTAAATGGACGATTTTTCTGCGCACCCCCTGCACATGGCAGGTCCACATGTAGCTCTGTAAGCAAAGTGAGCCACTGGGTCTGAACTTTACTCACCAAATGCTACTGCCAACTGTGACCACAGCTGCTAAGTTGGAGTCAATATGATATCACACAAACTCAGTTTATGCACAGCATTTGTTTTTATGTACTGCTGGCTGCCTCAATCTCAGCAGGCATGCTGGCATCGACCTTCGGGTGATGGGTTTGGTCTTTGTGCACGCCTCACCTCTTAATGGTAAAATGAGAAAACTGGGTCGGAGATGTACATTCCCACCAGAAATAGTGGGAAGTTAACATCTTCAGCTGAGTACCAAGATTTCCAACTGGGAAATCATCTCTAAATAAATCAAATGAGTTTCACAAATAGGTGAGGAGCCTTTGGGAGGCCCAGGTTTGCTCCTGGGAGGAATGAACAAGTCTGGATGATTAACTGAGAAATGAATGACCTGCTCATGTATCCACTAGAAACCTACTTGTGCAATGAAATGACTCTAAATTAAATGATATTTGGTGTGTTCAGTCCTTTATGGAGACAGATGTTGTTTTTATGACAATTTATTATCTCTTTTCAGGAAGGAGAATGTAATACGGTTCCATTTTCTCAACCTGAACTTCCGAACAAATATTCAGCATTCACCGTGTTGAATACAACGAGCGAGCACTTTGGAGAAAAGAAGCAGTATTACGTCTCACACAATGTCTACAAAATTGGAATAAAGCAAAGAAATTAAGAAACCGTGGAAAAATGTGTGAAACTGTTCTTGACTTTACAAGAGGACAATTTCCAGAAGAATGGCAGAGAAAGAAATAATAAATAAATAAAAAAAATCTGAAGCAATCAATAACGCACTGAAGAGAAGAGATGTCACAACTTACCAGAGTTAGGATCGGAGTTGCCGTCAGCTTCAGTCCTCTTATCTGGGGAGGCCTGCTCGTAGAAGTCGTCCTGCGCCTGCACCAGAGGGAGAGGTTGTGTGAGGAGAGAGCCACTGCCTACAGGCTCGTGGTCCCCCAGACCGCTGTCACTGCAGCTCTCCTGAGAGCCATCCGGCAGGTGAAACGTGACGCGCCGCTGTGACTAGAACCAAGAGCACAAAACAGAGCCTCTGATGTTAGTGCTCTGCTCTGCCCCCTCATGTTGTCTTTTCTTTTCAAAGTATTTCTTTACATTGAGCCAAACATGCTCATGCTTGCTGCATTACACACAACGAGTCCTGATTGGGATAGCAGTGTGTGAATAATTTTGAACAAATAATGCAAACTACTGGGGTTGCAAACCGATTTTTTGGAATTAAAAGGTCCACTTTGACCTGTTCTGGCAATCCATGGGGGAGGGAGTTCAGGCATTGCAAATATAGTCACGTTTCACTGCACACTGACAACCCGTAACAGCATGCAAATTCATACCATGCAATGTTACAAAAATTAATCAGGATGAAAAATAAAAAGTTTCATCTCTTTCATAAGTACGTGGTGTAATGAATGTGTGGCATAAATAATGATGGTTATTAGATCCTCCTCCCTTGCTGGGTGATACAACCATGTTTCAAATCAGCAGCAGGAACATTAACAACCTCACTATTTAGTTTGTCCTGTCACTTTGTTTAGATAATGGTAAAGTCAAAGTAGATCCTGAAGTCAGCAAAACCTTTCCCCAGTGGGTTGTTATTTTGGGATTCGGTACTCTGAAAGAGCAAAGAAATTTTGGATTACGCAAGTGTTATTTTTTACATGTCTTATAATCTATTTTCTAACATGGCAATGTTTAGCATCATTCTGTTTAAGAGTGAACATTAACAGTCAATATTTGACAATATTTCTGCTTGAGAACATGACTGTTTCTTGGCGTGTGGGGTTTTTTTTTGTGTGTGTGTGGGTTAACGAGAGCAGCTTTATTGTAAATTTGGTCATAATAAAATGCAGTGGTTGCAAGAACTGAAAGTAAAATGTAAACAAACTGATTAATAAACTAGCTGTAGCCACAATGTAAATGTCATGTCATGATGCAAATAATGCATCTATTGTGATGTCACATTTGAACATTCAATCATGTTATTTATTATGCCGAGACTGTAAAATTTGTTTAGATAGTGACCAATAATTGACATAGTTGTAATCTGTGGAAGCTCAAACTTATAAGTGATTTCACCAAAAGGGAGAATTAGCACAATTCATCTTAGAAACGTTACTTCTGATTCACTTGGAAATATGGCAAAAAAGAAAAAAGGAACCCCCTCCCCCAAAAATAACAGAAAAAAAAAAAAAAAAATACGCCGATCATCCTAAAAGCCTCCCTGATTGAATTTCCTATTGTAAATTCCGAGTGTCTTTTTCTCGTGCTCTAATGACATTTTCCTCAGGCTTTTTCATAAGTCCAGACAGAAGCCTTCAGCTAACCTTTTGTGAGCATAGAGAGGTCCCTGCCACATCCTTGGCGATGACAGACAGAGGAGGGTTTTATAGTAATTATTGGCAAAAGCAAAGGTCACCCAATCTGCAGTCTAATGCAAATCATCTCATTATATATTTTAGAACTGCTCCAAGCGCGTGCAACATTCAATTAAACAAAAAGGTAGTATAAAGGAAGAAAAAAAGAAAAGGGTGTTGGAAAAGATGGAGCGATACTTTATTTTGTAGAAGAATGGTTGTGAGAACTCAGATAAAGATAGATAGATAGATAGATAGATAGATAGATAGATAGATAGATAGATAGATAGA